>NW_007731538.1:390-53330 GCF_000696425.1 Galeopterus variegatus
ATCATGTCTGCTTATGTTCCATTGGACAAAGCAAGTCAAGTGGTGGGCCCTGAGTCAAGGGCAGGAGAAGTGCACTCTGTTTATAATAGGAGGAAATACAGGGTTATATGAATTAAATGGCTAGAAGCCTGGATGGAGAGGGGATGAGGTATTTGGGTTACAAAGTAATCTACCATACACACCATGATGAGATTTTGGCAATTGATTACCTAATGCTGTCCTGGTCACATAATATCATTCATGTTGTTTTCCTGTTAAGGGGTCAACTTGGCCTTTGTCGATACTGACATTCATCTGGTTCTGTTTCCCTATGCTGCATGAGTTATTCCCAAAAAGAAAGAACAGTAATCCTTATTCACTCACTTAGGGAAAACATCTGGAGGGTTGTTTTTGTTTTTCTTCAGTTTTCATCTGGATGTTTGGCATTGTGTCAAAAGTTTCACTCTGAGAAGTTTTAAAAAGTGAGTCTAGTTAGTGTGTTACTTCCTCTCCACTTTATAATAATACACTAGAGTCTTGCTCAAATACCACCCCTGGGATGCGTGCTGGGAACCACATTACAATAGAAAGAGCAGGACAAATTCCTTCTGATACTGGTTTGCAACAGTCAATTCCCTCATAAACGTAAACCAGTTAGCCCATGTTAGGAATCACTCCAGGCCTAGTTTTGTCACATTACAATGAGATTCTAATGGACAGGAGACCCTTGGCATCCTTGGATTGAACAATCACAGTTTCTACTATTTTCTAATGACCACTGGGACCATAGTGTGCAATCATTTGTCATTTTTGTTGAGATACATATTTGAGTGTCATGTGTCCCATCTTGGTGCCACAGTTTTGTTCTTTAATTGTTGCTTTTTCTTTTCTTAGGGAAAATTAACTTTAATAACAGTGTTTGCAAATTTGGAAATTTTCCAAGTATTTTAGGGTATAACCCTTATGAATGCTAGGAGTATTTTTTGATCTTTCTCTCTGAAAAGAAGAATGGCTATGAACTCAGAGTTCAGTACTTCAAACGAAATTAAGCAAAATTACCTAAGGGCAGCTTGGGTGTATATTTGGTGAATAATGAAAATATACATATACTTTTTTTAGTTCCTGAACTGGTTTTTCTGCATCAACAAAGCATGTATAGAATTACTATGGTAAGGTTCTGTGTGGCTTGTGGAACAATCAGGCTATAGAAGGAAGTATTAAAATTGCAGCAGACAAGCAACATATGTGGAACTAAGACCCGATAAGAAAGAGGCGGGTATTGTGAAATAAGGTCAGATCAGGTCAAACAAGGGGAAAGAACAATCAAGAGACCACAGAAAACAGGCTATAGAAGGAAGTATTAAAATTGCAGCAGACAAGCAACATATGTGGAACTAAGACCCTATAAGAAAGAGGCAGGTATTGTGAAATAAGGTCAGATCAGGTCAAACAAGGGGAAAGAACAATCAAGAGACCACAGAAAAAGCATACACATAACCACTAAGGTAAGCAACTAGCAAAACCAGCAAGAGGTTTTAGGATGCCATGTCAGAACCCAGCACCCAGGAATCAAGATTTAGTCAGTATTGCAGGTCCACGTCAGTGGGACACCTGCCACTAGAGTGTGTGCTACTGGAAGGAAGGGACCACATCCTACTCTTTATTTTTTTCCTCCTCTGCTTTCTAGCACACTGCTTGACTCAAGGTAGGTGCTTAATACATGCTTGATGAATGAGTAATTATACCTAAATGAATATATGGAAGTCTGTCAAGGAAAAACAGGAGCAGACCTTTTAGGGTGGGGTTAGGAGCAGAGGTGTCCTATCTGCTAGGCAGGTTGGTTACAGTCAGAGAGATCAAGGCAGATTTCCCTTAGTGGAGAATGACAGTAGACCTGTGATGAAGAAAAGTACTTGAGTCCAGGCATTAAGACAGTGATCTATTGGCAGATCTGAGGAACAAGGTGAGAACTTAGCAAGAGATGTCATAGGAGAATGGGGTCACAAGCTCAAAGCGGGACAAAAAGGATTTCCTACTGCATGCTCTAGGTGTTGCATTAGGGCTCCTTAAATATCCCTAACCAAGTACAGAAATTGTCCCCACACTGATGGATAAAAGGACTATATGAGTAGGAGACTTATGAGATGATTTAACTATTTATTCTTTTTGAAGTGTCATTAAATGTTAAAATAAGTGTAATCTTAAAGTCAATTTGAATAATGCTGAAAACCCTAATAAATATGGGGCTCCACGTTGACTGATTTTGGTATCTTGGCACATTAAACAAAAGTGGCCCATCAAATGAGAGTAAATGAAATATTCCCAGTCCTTAATTATAAATCTCAAAGAACACTGCAGGGAATCTTCTTCATACTACCTTTTAAAAATCCTCTTTCCCCACAAAAATAAATATTCCCCCCCCCACGAAAAAAATGAATGAAATATCAAATTTAAAAAGTTGGGAAAAGGACTACAACAAAATACAAGAAAAGAAGAAGGAAGAAAAATGTAAAGATAAAAGTAAAAATAAATAAATTATAAAATAGAAAACAAACAATAAAACTATTAACTGAGTCCAAGAGTTGATTCATTGAGAGCAAAAAAAGAGAGAGAATATGAGAGCAAGAGGGAAAGGGAAAGAGATGATGGAGAGAGAAAGAGAAACTTTAACCTAATTTTAAAAATAAAGCTGTGTGGAGAGTGGGAGAAAGCACAAATGCACAAAATAATTTATTATTATAGAGAAAATGGGTACAGATACAAAGAAACTTTATTGCGCTCACCTCTATAAAAATAAATTTGAAAAACTGGGGTGAAAGGAATAAACTACTAAAACATAACCTGGAAAAGATACAAGATTAAAATGAAAAAGTTGTCAGGGGAACATTAGCAACAAAAGAACCTGATCCAGACATTTTCACTAGCCAATCTATAAAATATGTAAGAAATAAGAAACTCTGATTCTATTTGAAGATGTTTCTGAGCAAAGAGAAAAGAAGGTAAACATATATTTGTTTTCTGAAACCAGCATTACCAAACCCTGACAAAACAGGATGGTACAAAAAAAAAATTAAATAAAAATCTCATCTATATTATTGTTGCAAAAATCATAAGTAAAGTATTATCAAATAAACCACAGTCACATATTATAAGAATAATACAACAGCCACATGGAGGTCATACTAGGAATGCAGGGTTGGTTCAATTCAGTGTATAGAGATCTATTCACACAATGTACATATTAATAAACCTAAGAAGAACAATGATTTGACCATAACCATAAATGCCCAAAAGGCATTTTATAAAACTCTTTTATGATAGAAATGGATTGATAATCTCCTAATCATATCATTGAATCATGATGGGCTTCATGGTAAAATACTAGAAACTTTTCCATCAAAGTCAGATATAGGCTAAAAATCTCTACCAAGATTAATATTAGTTATATATTTCTGGAGGTACTAGCAACGTCCTTAGCCAAGACAGAATAATAAGATGCATAAAGTTTAGAAGAGATGATGTTAAATTTTCATTATTTGTAGGTTATATTGACACTGGAAGATGAGAAAAAACCTAGCTCTCACACTATTACAATTAAAAATTCAAGCATGTCAACTGTAGAAGATTAATATACAAAACTTAGTTGTTTTTCTAAATGCAAATCATAATCATTTGGAAAAAAAATTTAATTTCTTCTATTAAAAAAAAGAAGTAAATACCCCAGATCTACTTGAAAAAAAAATTTTTTTAACTCTACTTTTTACTTAAAGGACTTAAAAAAATATGAAGAACTGACCTTTTCTTAGATAAAATGATCAATTCTGTGTAGATAGAACAAGTGTTTCTCAACTGTGTTTTCAATATCTCTTTTTTAAGGAGACTTTTTAGATTGTTTTTTTTTTTCTTAATCACTCCCTCCCATTAAATTTTAATAACAGAGATACTAAATATCTTTAGGTACTATATGAATGTCTGTCCTTTAAACATAAAAAGAGTAAGTTTTTCTCTCCAAGAACCAATTTTTGGTTCTTTACAAGTCAATATCACCCCTGTTGAAAATGCATGAAATAGATAGTCTCCCTTAATTAATTCAAAACTTTAATGCAATACCAACCAAAATATTAACAATAATTTTTTGACACTAATTCAAATTTACAAGACTGGTCAGAAAGTTTCAAAAAATAATAAGGAGTGGTACTAGATCTTCTAAGTATTTTTGACATGTTATATAGGAAAACAGTAATAAATATTCTGTTATGGGTTTTCTAGAATAGTTATTTCATAAGTAGAGCGAATAAATAGGGGAATTTAATTGTGATTTAAACAATTAATTATCAAACAAATGGAATTTACTAGCCAAAGGAGTGAAGGTGCGAGTTATGAAATACCTCACAAGTAGTAGAAGAAAATATAGGAGAATTATTTATATCCTCTTGGAAAGAACATCTGTGGAATAAAACACAAAAGCCAGAAGTCATAAAATTAAAGACTAATAGATTTGCATAACATTCAAAATATTTGCATGGCTAAAAATACCATTGTATTAGTCCATTTCTGTTGCTCATAAAAGAATACCTGAAACTGGGTAATTTACGAAAAAATTAAATTTATTTCTTACAGTTCAGAAACTGGAAAGTTCACAGTCTAGGGAACACATTTGTCAAGGGCCTCCTTGGTGGTGTCTCCACAGTGTTGCAGGTGAGTGGCTGAGCAAGAGAGAGCTAATCTCCTCACTTACTCTCCTTCTAAAGCCATCAGAACCACGCCCACGATCACCCATTAAACCATCAATGTATTAATCCATTTGTGAATGTACAGTTCTCACAATCTTATCAACTCTTAAAGACCCCACCTTTCAATGACCATAATAGGATTTCCTACCCTCTTAACGCTGTTGCAATGTAGATTAAGTTTCCAATACATGAAGCTTTGGGGGACACATTTAACCCATAGCAACCATACATGAAGTTAAAAGATAAATACACACCAGAATAAAATATATTTGCATCGTATATTTAAAAAGGCTAAAATACATAAGATACATTGAGCTTTAATAAATCAATGACAAAAATATCAATGACCCTATGGGCAATAAACACAAGAATAGGAAATACAAATAGCTTCTAAATGTAAGAGAAAATTGCTCATCCTCAAAATAAAACGTGAGGGAGACATTGTTTTTCACGTATCAGCGTGACAACATTTAAAACATTTAATACTTGAATGTGTCATGGGATGTGCAAAACAGAAATTCTTACCATTTTCACTGGGTATATGAATCAGCAAAGTCTATTTTTTTTTTTAGCACATTGTCAATTGCTATGAAAAGTAAAATTTTGCATACCACTTGACCAACATTTTCAGATCTATGTATTTATACTACAGATACAAGTATATTCACACATCGTAGGTAAAGGTGTTTTTTTTTTCCGCAAGAATGTTCATTGCAGCATTTTTGTAATAGCAGAGAATAGCTAGATAGCCAAAAATATGAGGCTACTTACATGATTACAATACACTCATATAGTAAATACTATGTAGCTATTAACAAAGAATGATGTCCAAAACACCTTAAGGGAGGAAAAAAGCAAATTTTCTGACAGTTATTTATAATGTATGTGATGGTTAATTTTGTGTGTCAGATTGGCTAGATATGATGTTCAATTGTTCAAACAGTAATTTAAATGTTGCAATGAAGGTATTGTAGGTGTGATTAACATTGACCTTAAGTAAGTCACATTACCCCCCATAACGTGGTTGGGTCTCTTCCAGTCAGTTGAAGGACTTAAGAGCAGGAATTCTGGAGAAGAAGGAATTCTGACTCAAGACTACAACATCAGTTCTTACCTTAATTTACAACCTGCTGGTCTGCCCTTTGGATTTCAGGCTTTCCAGTCCCCACAATCATGTGAGCCAAATCCTTAAAATCGCTTTCTCTCTCCAATTGGTTCTGTTTTTCAGGAGGACACTGACTGATGTGCCATGTTTGTTTGTTTGGGGGCTGGCCCATATAGGGAACCAAATGGTAACCTAATCATCTGAGCTAACTGGCCGGCCTGAAATGCTATGTTATTGTACCTTTTTAAAAAATTTGTTGTACATGTTATGATTGGTACACGCAGTAAAAATGGGTAAGAATTCCTGTTTCTACACATTCCCATTGACACTTTATATTATAAAGTATTTTAAACTTTATCCCTCTGATACATGAAAAACAATGTGTTTCTCAACTTTTATTCAGTGACGGCCTCTGGAAGGACGTACAAGACAGTAGAAACAGTGGTTGTGTAAACTTGTTACTCCTAGTAAGTTTGGCTCCTAGCAGGGCAGCATTCCTCAGGCCCTCAGGCCCCACTCCAGACCCACGGAATCAGAATCTGTGTTTTCTCATGATGCAGAGTTGGAGAAGGGCTGGCAAGGGGAGTGGGGCCTGGGGGATTTGGGTTCTTCAGCCCGAACCAAACATATTGTCTGAACTTCCCCCTCTTCCCATCCTCAGTCCTCTCCCTCCCTAACTTGCCAATTCAAGGTGCACAACTACTCCCCTGCTCCTCTCCCTTCTTATTCTGGAATAATTTTTGACATACTGCCCATTAATGGACTTTTTTTTTTTTTTTTCCTCTTTTAGCTATTTTCTTTCCCCCATATGCAAGTAAACTTTAGTCCAAATTAATTCCTCCTCATTTCCTGGGGTTCCCCTACCCTCAACCCTTGATGACCAGATCTAGTGTCTACATAACACTCAGGAGCTTGGGGACAGGGCCTGGGCTGTGGAGAGCAGACACTGACTAGTCAGCATTGCTGATTTTCCCCAGCAACCATGGGGGAGGGGCTAGGCTGCCAAGGAGGGATGGGAGTTTGGGGTGGTTGGTTTTTGTTTGTCTGTTTGCTCATATTATGTTTTTGGCAGAAATTTAAATTTAAAATATTTGAATGCTTCATTTAATAAAGGGATTTATCACTTGATGCTCACAGCAGAACTTGAAAATTTGGGGAGCTTTTAAAAATAGTGTAATTGGCTGCAGAGGTCAGTGGAAGATAAAGTGATCTTACTAGAGGGCAAATTATCCAATAGAGGTTTACCTGGTTTAGAGAAAAACTATAACCTAAATAGGAAGAGAGGAAAGCATTATAGAAAGATGGCCTTGGAAAAACATGCAGCACTGATAAAACCTGAAAACTTTGCTTGTTCATACTTTTGTTAAGCTATGGCTCTTGCAATGTTTTCAAAGAATAAATTGAAGCCTGCTGCAACTCAAATGACCTCAGAGTCCATCTTCTAACAAGTCGAAGGCCATTCAAACAAGTCGGCATCCTCATGGATTCTTTACCCGCTATGTGGCTTAGAAAAATGAGTTCCATTTTGCAGGCAGCCCTCGCTACTACTGAGCTCTCTCCCTTTGATGCACAGACACATTCTGCCATGCATCACCTCTTCTGTCCAAATAACCACTCTCAACATCAAAGATCTTCTTGTCTCCGCTTGCTGAAGCATTTTCTAAGCATGTTAGGCCTATGGACCAATCAAATCTCATCTGTCTCTCATTGTCCAGTGCCACAGACATAACTCTGAAAAGCACTTCTTAATGCAGGCAGAGAAGGGCAGATGGGACTCTGCTAATGTCAATTTTAAATATTATTTGTCTGAACCTTTTCATCCACAACTACAAAACACTAGATCCAAGCCTCGACTTAGGTATGGAGTTGCCCCAGAGAAATTTTTGTTTATATTACTAGATAAGAAGATTATTATAATATTATAGCCCAGTTGCCTCTGATCTTAACACGTAACTGCAGAGATCCTGTTAGCCAGGTACAGAGAAATTACTCATTGTTGGACTACTAATCATTGGTACTTCAAAGTACTAATTTGTAAGTTATGCTAAAGCATGGTGGACGTCGGTATTTTGATATACCTCTATGGTGTATGTGAAGACTTCCAATTGAGTTTTTCAAATCTTATTCGTAGAGTAGTAAATCTTTTTTTGAAATGTAATTTTAGATAGAACTTCAACATTTAGAATAGAAAAGTGGGATTGCTATTAAAGGAGACAAGTAGATAAGAAGGCCCAAATTACCACTGTTAAGACTGTCTCTGACCCCATAATATACTTTGAGGTATAATTATGCAATCTTGGTGCTCCATGGAACATAATTTACAAATCACTAGTTTGTATGAAAACTAGTTTTAATTTGGCATTCTCAGTTTCCCTATTTTCTTTAGCTTTCCTGATAGATCCGTATCCTCTTGAATACACAAGTCACTAAAACTCATAAAAACTAGATTTTTTTCTTGATACTGGGGCACTTATGCTTACAAACACCAAGTTTCTAATCTTAACCACTTGAGTTAAAATCTTTCTAAAGTATAATGTATATTTCCTAATGCCATTAATCAGTATATGAACCAGCTAAATGAGTTTTAATTTTTCTTGGCTTAAAAGCATCATTCTGGAAACTATAATATATGCTAGAATGCTACATAGTTAATACTACACTGTTGAAAGAGCATGAGCTGTGGAGTCCATCGTCTTATAAGCCATTTAACAGCTGTGTGACCTTAAGCAAATAACTTAACCTGTCTTAGTCACTTTAAAAAAATTTTACAACATCAGAATGATACCTAATTTTCAGAGATAAGTGTAAAAATTGCCTAGAAGAGTATTTTCCACATAGTAGGTACCAGATAGCTTGAGGAGGGTTGTGGGGAGAGAAGAGTTGTAAAGCCTGCTAGCTGTCCACGCCCCATCTGGGGACTGAGTTTCTCTGGTGAAGATTTACCTTTACCACCTTCTCAAGGCCTTTCTTTAGTGGGGCTATAGTGCAGGTGCCACCCATTTCCAGCCAGCACCAACACAAACAGCTGACCTATCTCTGTTGCAGGCCCACATTGTCTTCCTCCTCTGTTGGCTGGGTGTTGTAAATATCTCTGAGGTCAGAGGTGTGAGATGACAGAGAGGGAGGTGGCCCAGGAGAAGGATCACCTGTCCTTCAACTCACTTGTGCCTTTTGGAACTGCTAGGGTCCCACTCACATGTGTACCATTCCCACCTTACAGTGAATTGCTGGGGCACTCACTGCTTGACCCTATGACATGGGGGATCTGATGGGATCATGTAGGCTCAGCTTACACAGTCCCTTCATGCCCCGTAGTCAGTAGTCCAGTCTCTACTAAGCCAGGAGCTGCTTTGCCAACAGAGGGTAGTTTTCTGCCACATAAAGACCAGCCTTGCTCTTAACTGCTGGGTGTTTCTGTCATGATTCTTTTACTGGGGCTGCTGTCTGATCACCATGGATACTTCTAGCACTACTAGATCTGCTGAATCTTGTGAGCCAAGTGACAGGGCCAATTGTACTGTAGCTAGAAGCCAAGTCCCCTGATTGTTGAATTCCCCTTTGAGAGTCTACTTTTTAGTTTCATTTCTAGGTATCAACTGTCTTCTTCCAAAGAAATGTAGCTTCTTTGGTAAAACAGGGTCTGAGACAGGACTTGTGTGCAAGTTATCTGCCCCGCCTTTCTTTGACAAATAAAAATTGTATAGATTCATGATATACAACATGATGGTTTGATATATGTATGCAATACATAGTGGAAAGACTAAATCAAGATAATTAGTATATGCATTACCTCACATACTTATTTTTTTGTGGTGAAAAGATTTAAAATTTAGCATCTTAGCAATTTTCAAGTATACAACATATTGCTACCATCTATAGTTACTGTGTTATACACTAAATTTCCTGGCCTTATATCTCTTGTCTGCCATCCCCCACCCTATTGCCTAAGCTCCTGGTAACTATCATTTCACTCACTGTTTCTAGAGATTCAACTTTTTAAAATTCCATATGTAAGTGTGATCATGCAGTATTTATCTTTCTGTGCCTGGTTTATTTCACTTATCATAATGTCCTCCAGGTTTATCTAAGTTATCACAGATGACAGGATTTCCTTCTTTGTTTAGGCTGAAGAGTATTCCATTGTGTATATATACCACATTTTCTTTATCCGCTTATGTGTTGATGGACACTTAGGCTGATTCCATATCTTGGCTATTATGAATAATTCTGCAATGAACATGGGAGTGCAGATATCTCTTCAGCATACTCGTACTGATTTAATTTCTTTTGGATATATACGCAGTAGTGGGATTGCTGGATTCTATGGTAGTTCTATTTGTAATGTTGTGAGGAATCTCCGTACTATTTTCCATAATGGTTGCACTAATTTACATTACCACCAACACTGTACAAGAGTTCCCTTTTTTCCACATCTGAGCCAACACTTATCTCTTATCTTTTTGATAATAGCCATCTTAACATCTACATGTGAGAAAATAACTCATTGTGATTTTAATTTGCTTTTCCCTGATGATTTGTAATGTTGAGCATTTTTACATAGACCAGTTGGTCATTTGTAAGTCTTCTTTTGAGAAATGTCTGTTCTGGTACTTTACCTATTTTTTTTTTTTTCCTTTTTTGTCTTTTTTCATGACCGGCAACGGGATCGCAACCCTCGGTGTTGCGCCCGCACCTCGCTCAGCCAGTGAGCGGGAACCGGTGTGTATGTGGGATCCGAACCCTCGGCGGGAGCGCCGCCGCCCTCCCAAGCGGCGCACTGTAGCAGTGCGCCACCGGGCCGGCCCTTTACCTATTTTTAAATTGCATTACTTAATTTCTTCATATTGAGTTGAGTTCCTTATACATTTTAGGTATAACCTCTGAACAAATGTATGGTTCATAAATATTTTCTCCCATTCCGTAAGTTCATTCTGTTGTTTCCTTTGGTGTGTAGAAGCTTTTTAGTATGATGCAATCCCATTTGTCTATTTTCACTTTTATTGCCTGTACATTTGGGGTCATATAAAGAAAAACTTTGCCCAGAACAATGTCAAGAAGTTGTTTTCCCTATGTTTTGTCTTACGTTTAGTTCTTTAATCCTTTTGAGTTGATTTTTGTACATAGGATGATGGTTCAATCTTATTCTTTTGCATGTGAATATCCCATTTTTTCAGCACTGTTTGTTAAAGAGACTGTCCTTTCCCCCTCTTGTATTCTTGGCATCTTTATCAAAGGTAAGTTCACTATAGATGCATAGATTTATTTCTGGGATCTGTATTCTGTTTTATTGATTCATGTCTGTGTTTGTGCCAAAACTATCTGTTTTGATTACCATAGCTTTGCAGTAGATTTTGCAAGATGTTCATTTTGGGAGCAATCCCAAGAAACAGAGATTGGGGTCTGAGAAGAATGAAACTGGAAGGAGGGAAAGCCAGCCTGTGAGTCGTTCTGAAGCTGCTCATCACAGTGGACAACTGGTTTCGATCTTGACTAGGGACCCTCTCAGGATGAACTTCAATATGAGTGTTGTTCAATACTTGAACTTCTGTCCAGGAAACCGAAGATGTTTTATCCACTGACTCTTACCCTGTGGATAGCCAAGGGTGGCCTCCAGGAGTGTTAAATCCAGGTCTGCTTATGCACAAGAGTAGCCAAGTGGGCACCTCTTGGCATCTGATGTGTTAATAGCAGAGAAATCTTCAGGCAGAAAGGGCTTTGAGGTGATACCTGCCTGCAGCCAGTCATTTCACCCACTATCAGAGTAAAAAGGCAGGGGACAAGATGTACCTGATGCAGATATGCTATTTTCCCTAAATAAAATGGCCACAGCTGGCTGTGCTTCTTTAGTAATTATGATGAGGTAATTATCACCTTTATACTTTTTGTAACATTTTTGTTACTAATGGTCATTTCTTACTGCTGTTCATGTGCTTTTCTATGGCACTTTTTCAAACTCCCACTAACCTGCTTTCTCTTCCACCATAACTTTGAAAGCCAATTGCATAGTTTGTTAGGTTTGTGCCTAAATTAAGAGTAAATAGGACCAGAGCAAAAGCCTGAAGTGATCTTGAAAAAGCTCCTGATGCTATGACCTTTGATATATCTGTTTAGCCTACACAGTGGCCAATTTGTTTCCTTTAATTCCTCACTCTCGTTTATGTTCTGGTTGGATGAAATGATCTGAGATTCAAGAATGAATTATTTTTATGTTCACATAATATAACTTATTATTATTATTGTTATTATTATTATTGTTATTATTATTATTTTGTAATGAGGTTAAAAATATTAAAAACATGTCCATTATAGCATTTTGCTAAGCGTTATTGCTTTTTGTTATTCAAGAATATACATCCAATGCACATATATGAAATTAGTACCAAATTAGTACAAATTAGTACCAATTAAATTTGGTTCAGGATTCATTAAATTAAAAAAAAAAAAGACTGTTAAACTATGCATAATAAAACCATGTATTATAAACAGAACTCCCAATATGGGATTCCCAATGTGTTTTCCCAGTAAAGAAGATTTATTTTGAAAATAAAACATTTAAATCAAATATGTGCTTCCTCCAAATTGTTTTACAAAAAAGTAATAAGGACAAAACTAATAATGGAGAGAAAAACAAATTCAACTTCAAATGGCTTTTATCTTTGGCGCAGGCTCTAATAGCTCAAATTAAGCAAAGACTAAAATACAAATATTGATTTTGGTGCTGGCTAGATTTCTAGGGTATTTGAAATGTTTAGAAAACAGTCTGCACATTTCATTTCCTTTTTGTTTGGACAGCACATTGTTGCCAACATTTCTTTGATTTGCACATCTGGAATCACTAACATACATCTGGGAAGAGCTGCCAGTGATATTTTGTTTTCTTGACTAAGAATCAGAACCTTGACCTCACCAAAGGGTAATTATCTGGGCAAGTTAATGATAAAATCCTGAGGAGTGATGACAAGATGAAGGCTCAGGAACTGGTGACCAGGGGACTTGGAATTGAGTTTGTCACTATACTTTTCTGAGTTTTATGAAATGCTGTTGAAGATATCACACTGCCTTTGTCAAGCCTCCTGGGTCTCACGTCTGCTCACACGTGGGTAAGTCACGGCCCTCCCCTTCTGATGCTGGCCAGAGTCTTAGCCACACTCACAGGAGGTGAGAGAGAAGAGCATGACTCACTCCCTTGCCAGCAATTCACCCCAAGTACACATTCGGGACACACAAATCAACAGGCAAGTGCCATAAAGGAATTACCTTGTATCTCTGGAGAAAATAGCAAGAAAGAAGATGGAGACACTATAAATCCGATGGATTAGTGGTAGTCTGAGAAAGTAAACAAGGAAAACAAAATGGAAGTAATTTTATTTTAATATCTCAATGCTTCCCTTAAGAAAAAAAAAGATCATGTAAAGAAATACATTAGTGGTAAATACAGGAAAATAAATTGCTTAGATGGTCTTTCCTTTCCTATCATTTAAGAAATACAGGAGTGATATTAGTACAAACACTTTGAGAAGAAATTTGGCTTATGAATGCTAAACATAAATATGACTCAGCAATTCTAATCTACTCCTGGCAACATACCCAATAGAAATGTGTGCTGAGTTCTACCAAGATGCATGTAGAGAGTACTCACACATAACCGCCCCAAACTGCAAATGACCCAAATATCTATAAAGAATAGGAGGGGTCGATAAACTGTGGTATAATCACAGAATGGAATATTCAAAGTAATGAAAAGAACAGAACACTGATGCCCATAATACTGATGAATCTCATAGACATGATGTTAAGTGAAAGAAGTCAGACACAAAAGAATACAATTGTATGATTCCATTTATATAATATTCCAAAGTTGGCTAAATCAATCTACTGTGATTAGAGGTCAGATCAGTGATTATCCTGAGGTAGGGATATTGACTAGTAAGGAAAGGAAAGAGCTTGCAGGGTGCTTGAAATGTTCTATATCTTGATCTTGGTGTTGATTGCACAGAAGTACACAAGCAGATGTTGAAATTCTTCTGGTTGTATGCATAAGATTTGAGTCCTTTGCTGAAAGGCATACCTCAGCTGGAAAAAAAAAAATCACAGTGATGAACTCTGATAATACATAATCAAAGTATGACGTTGCTATTGAAATTAATGATACATCAATCCATTGTCTTATGTGAAGAAAGTTCCACTATTAAAAAATTCTTTAAATAATTATATAAACATTTCTGGACCCAAGCATCCAAATGAGTGAAGGTCACTTAAAGCAGTCAACTTGGAGGCCATTGTTTAAGTTACACTGACATTGCTCTCTAGTCATGGAAGCTCCTTTTTACAAACTGTCTTCCTGGATTATGGGATATTATTTTGAGTATGCATAAGGGGTTAGATATTTGTTCTTTGAAGGTATCCTCAGTTTTCACTAGATAGAAACAATTGAAACCGTTCTGGAATGTACAGAGGATTTGCAATATGACTAATAACATTTGTTGTTGTTCAATAATCAGTCATTGTTGGCTAAAAAATAATAGCAGTAATTATGTTGTCTGGCTCCAAAAATATTCCTAAGGCTGATTCCAAAAAAGATTTCTAAAATATGTCGACCTTTGTTAGTTATCAATGATTAAAAGTTTATGGCTCACCCAGGCTTAACAGGTTTGCACAGTCAAAAAGAACTTGGCTCTTGGAACCCAAACAAATCCAAATCCAGGAAATTAAGCAACTTCATACATATTTCAACAATTTAGAAGCTATCACCACCTTAATTTACTTTAGACAAGAAAAATAACACTAGGAGCTTATTCTCTAGTCCAAGAAAGTTCTCATATCTCTTTTGAAGAGACCGATGCCTCCTCTCTACCTTCAGGAGAGCTGGGGTTTATAGCAATGACATATAAGTCACTTTACCTCCAGTTGTCAAATCATCTGTTTTCTTTGATCAAGTTAATATGCATTCTTCACTCTCACATTTTTCACATCTATCTAGCCTTTTTACTCTCCTATTTAAAAAGGCATTAGACAACCTGTGGGCAAGGCTTCCTGTTTTACCTCCTGACTGCAGGCTGGTATTGAAAGAGTTGTCTGATCTTTATAAAACTCAATTTCCTGGTTTGTAAAATGATGGTGATATGATGCCTACCTTGTCAGATTGTTGGGAAGTGTTTAAAGAACATTCTTGGCCGAAGATGAGGGGAAATTCCCTTCTCTCTGCTCGGCCCTACATAAATTAATCTGCTCATTTGATAAGCCTTGAGGGAAAACTTCAGAACTCCAAGTTAAGCCCAAAAGGATTTTTCTCAAGTCCTTTTAGTTTCTGCTCCGGATAACACTAAGTATTATCCCCCTATTTCCCATGCTGGATTCTCAACTGTCTTTCTGTGGGGAGTCTTCTTCCTTTGAATTATATCAAAAAGGTTAAAGCAGTGAAGGGGCAAATACGACCCATGTATCTTCTGGTCTCATTTCCATAGGGAGTGTATGACCTGCCTTCTTCTTCTATGCCTTAATGGGTGGCAGTGATGACATCCTATCCAATCTCTTATTTCTCATACAGGGTCCTGAGATGAGGACGTTCTCTCTCTCCTAACAGAATTATAACAAAATATCAGCATTTACATTCTTCATGATAGAGCAAGATATAAATATTTTGATGTATGTTTCATGCTTTATGTAACTTAGGTAAAGCATTTCTATTTATAGAGAATAGATGGATATAGTATTTTTAAAGGTCTAACACATTTTTATTTTGGGCTGTTTTGCTTAGCTGCATTGTAGCAAAGGTTTAATTTCCTAGGCATAAATTTATTTACTTCGTCAACTCAGAGACCATTACGAGTATTATTTTGCTTACTAATAGATATTTGCCTTGTTAATGAGTTTTCTTAATTTCCAAATCTATCATCTCTTCTTCTTTTATTAGCCTCTTAAACAGTGTCAGATAAGATTGTTTCATTTTGTTTGTTCCAAATTAACACTATCCACAGGGTAACACTTCTGATGATGATAAACATCAAACCAAAATACAATATGCTTCTTCTGAGGTTTGCTGTCTTCCTTCGTAGGAGACCGCAATAAATTTTGGTTTTCCTGGTTTTATAGCCTCTAATGGACACTGAGAGAACATTAGCTGGTTTAATTAAAATGGCTCACTTGTAATTATTAAACCTGATGCTAAAATTGTAGTCTTTTATGTTCAAAGCAGTGATCTGATATGACAGCCAGTGTCCTTTAAAGCAATACCAGTTTTTTTGTTTGTTTAATTTTGGTTTTGGTTTTTACAGCAAATGGAATAAAGTTCTAGGATTCCCAGGTTTAACCAGTACACCAAGCCAACTTTAGCTATTGGTGCACACGCAGAAATGTGCTCACATTTTAGGGAGTATAAACATAACAGTATTGGTAAAAAGAAGGTAAGTAAACTAGTACTTCTGAAGGTAGCAACTGGGCAATGTGACTTTTCTAGCAGAACTTACTCCTTGACAAAGTTGGGATGCTGTATTTAAGATTATCCCATATACCTGAAGACACAGTTTTCATCTTTCATATTTATTCTTTAGCCATTGCTTATTCTTCTTCCTGAACAAACTTGAAAAATAAAAGCCATGACTCAAGTTGAAGATATTTTCCACTTTTTACTCACTTGTATAATTCACCATTGTTTTCGTTATCTGTATCTATTCCATATCTTCACTTCTTTGAGCAAAGGTGGCTTGTTTGGTGGCCCAGTTGCCTACGTCAGGGGATGTCAAAGAGTGAGTGCCTTGTAATGTTAGGTAAAGGCCTCCTCGTGGGTTTCCCTGATTCCTCCACCCTGGGGTAGGGCTGCTTCTCTCCAATAGGAAGTAAACAAGGCTGCCAGAGTTAATTCCAGCTAGAGAGGGCCTGAGACCAAATAGGGTATGCTTCAAATATTAAAGAGTCTTTTTGAGTTACACAGAAACTTAAAAAGAAATTTCAGCTCTCTTTTTACTTTACCTGATTTACATTTCTTGGCCCCCAAAGGGCTCAAAATATTGGTATTTCTTTCTTGATACAATAGTCCAAATGACCCTGATATGAAGTATAAAAAAGCAATTTCTTTGAGGTATTTATCCCTCGAAATATCAGCAATATTACTGAATAATTTGCCATACTAGTAGAAACATTTCATATAAAATGAGGTATTCCTGAACATACTTTTTTACCCTGTTTTCATACTATTTATCTAGTTCTGGTTCAGGATGTATACACAAACAGAAAAATTATAATCAGTATTTGTTTCAACTCACTGATTACTTGCTGTAGTTAATAAAACAGTTGTTCTCTTTCATAACAGACTGCATTAACATATAATCTAGTCTATACTAACAGATAATGTCCAAGCCCATGATTTGTTTTACAGAAACATACATTGGAAGTCCTTGGCTGGTCTTCAGGTGCAGCCCTCTCCACAAAGGACTGACAATACAGGTTCAATTTCCTCCAGACTTTTGAAGAAGAGGTCAAGGTATGCTAAAAGCTGACTTTCTTCCTACCAAAGAGAAAAGTCTTGCATTCCAGGTTCTAAATAATGCAGAAGGCCAGGGTGATTCTAGTGAAGTTATATTGTACCTTCAGCCTTAGGAAGTAATAGCCTTTATCTGAAGTAGTAGAATTACGGCAACCATAAAAAAAAAAAAAAAAAAAAAAAAAAAAAGACTGGCTGAAGGCCTTGGGACTTAGTATCTCTCTGGGTTCTATTTCAATTAAGATCCAAGAGATATCTAGTAACTATGCCCAAATCGATGATGCTCTAGAAACCCTGCTCAGCTGGACCTCCAGAAACCTTCTGAAGCCCCATCCCACCATATGTGGTGAGGGCAGTGACCTGCAGAAGTACTTCTTGATTTGTGTGATATGGCTAAGATGGTGTGAGACATGCACAGTCTATAGAATCCAAAGGGATTTTACTGATTAGGCCCTACACAAATTCTGATGTCTTTGTAGTAATTTAATAAATGTCCACCCAACTAATGTCTGTGCTTCTCCTTTAGAGGTAGTTAATTTCCCAAACAAGAACTCTCAGGGAGATTCCCTGAATTAATAACACATCTCCTTTCACACTTACATTCAATAGAAGACAGAGCTTCAAATGATTCTGTCTCTGAATTGCCTATGATCACTATGCATTTAATATCCTAAGTAATAACAGTACATTAATCAGTTCTCAGCCACCTGTTTAAATTCCACTATAATGAGAGACTATATATGAGAATATTTGCAGAGACTAGCATAGACTAGTAAGTCTTCTTCCTTTTCTACCAGAAAGCACACAAAAATGATGTATATTTTGCTATCAAAATGAGTTTATGTATGCAAAAGCACTTCACTGAGTACCTCAGTGTAGAATTTTAAGGTAGTATTATTCTGCTGTTTTTTGTGTACCATACTAAAAGAATACAAGTAATTGTTTAATAAGTTTACTTGGATTCTTTCATGTCATGCCTAATTACTACTCAATTTCAAAACTATAATTCAAACAAAAATTCATTCAGATTAGAATCCAAACTAATGATATGATATATGCACAAACTTTATGTACAAGATTTTTTTGTCAGTATTTTATTTATTTACAACCTTGAAAATAAGCAGTTTAGATGTCCAACTGGTGACTGTTTAAAGAAAATTATTGTTCTATTTAATAAGTAAAAGCCATCCTGGAAAATAATATTTGAATACCTAGGAAAATAATCATGATTTATTTTTAGGTAAGAGAATCAGGTTACAAAATAGTATGAACAAAGTGTATATAAACACACACACACACACAGGTAGATAAGGCATTTTTTAAAAGACTTGTAAGAAATATACAAAAATATTAACAGTATAGGAATTCTGGATTTTAAAAAAAATTTTTTTTACATCTGTACTGTATTGTGTGTATTTCCACAAATGAGTATACATTATCTTATATAGTAGGGAAAAGAATCAACATAGTGAAAACAATTAGTCAAACAGTCCATAAGCAATTGTGTAGGTAAAACACCTGGCTGATTAAATTTTCCATGTTTCCCCTAGTTGTTTTGATTATGTAGGCGTAGGCTCATTTGTTAGTTTAGGAGCACAGACTTCCATAAAGTCCAAACAAAGAAGATGTAGATAGAAATAGCAGAGGTTGTTGATTTTTCTCTTAGACTCACCATCTGATTCTTTTCAGTCTCAGGATTTTTGAGCCCAGGATGAGTGTCAGAGCTCCAGTGTATCAGTTGACTCTGAGCAGAACTAGATGTTATTTGTGGTGGTGATGGCCTCCTGTTTCATGTGAGTGGTGAGTGGTCTCAGGCAGATGTCCAAGAAATCCAGATGTTACGGAGGATCACTGATTTTAAAGATACAGAGGTATTTAACATCCTTAATACAGGGGAGACATAACAAAGTAACAACCAAGAACAAATGGCTACAGAAAAAGTCATCTGAAAGGTAACCTCAAATCATTTTTGCATATCATAGAAGATTAAGACTCTGAGCCATACACCAGTCATTTTTTTTTTCCAATTTCCCTTTACTTAAACTAAAAATCAAAATTTTCTGACATATTAGTTCAAATCATAAAAATAAATACTTGAGCTTTTGCCATATATCAGTTACTACCACTAAATCATGGTTAATTTATTTGTCTTATATGAATTGTTTTTGTTCCACATTCCTTTTTGAGAAAGGCAGTGAACATGTGGTTATCCTAGTGGGTGCTGTTCTTTCTTTCTTTCTTTTTTTTTCATTGTTACTGCCTAATTTTAACTTGGAAACAGCATTTGAATACACATTTTTCTAGGGATAGTCACAGCACTTTCTACCAAAAAATACTATAAATACCCAAAGTAAATAAGAAATCCTAGTGCCCTTTTTTGAAATGCCACACCTCATTTGTTTGTGTGACATGATATTTGTTTATCATATTTGCTTGTCATTTTGTTGTCTTCCAAAACTGATATGAAGCACATGATCACAAATACTAAGCTGATAATGTCCAGGTGTCAACAGAGCACGGGCACCTGCCTCTCCTTGATTGCTTGCTGCTTCTGCAGGAATGGTGGCATAGAGGCATATAGAAAATTTATGGCTACAAAGAAATAAAACCCTAATGAATGGGTTTAGGCCTAGCCCTAAGTGCTTGGGATGGAGCAGTGCTTTTAAAGCAAGGAATTCAGCATGACTGAAGGGACTTTTTGTCAAAATGATGCTATTTCATTATCTAAAGAAGCAGCAAGGAATAAACAAAAGAATATTAAAAGAATTTTTAGTTTTAGGAAAAAGCTGGGCGTCAAGCACATCTCTGCCAGCTAATAGCCAAGTATTCCTGAGAAGTTATTTGCCTCTCAAGATGTATGGAATGAGGACTGTAATGTCCTCTTTGCTGTTCTGTAATATGTATGACATGTAGCTACATACCTCTCGTACCACTCCCATCCCCAGTATTCTTGATTCCCCTTGTTGAAGACCACTTTTCCTTTAATCCATAGCACTTGTCAAATTCTAAGAGAGTGTACAATGTGCTTATTCATTGTGTCTTTTATGAGTTCCTCCCACTAGACTATAAGCCCCAAGAAGGCAGGGTGCTTTTCTATTTCATTTATTAATCTACCAATCAGCACCTAGAACCATGCCTAGCTTACAGTAGGTGCTCACTAAATATTTTTTGAGTGCATGAATGCCTTATGTATACCACATGCTCAAATGAGATTTTATATGAGCTTATAAATGTAGATAATTATTTTTTTTACTTACAGAGTTAACTGCTAAAATAAATTCTGTTATGTGACATCCCTCATTAACTTTGCTAAAACATACTCAAGGTAGGTTTGTATAATTCTTTTCCAAAAACTCTAGGCACTCTGATTCTGGGCCGGTGTATTTTTGATCACCCTGGGCTGACGTTGAGCACTGAGGATCCAATCAAACCTCCTTGAATCACCTCCTGCTTTGAATTATGTCACACTCTACTCCCTCAGCTATGTACTTACAGAAGATTTAGGAAAGTGCTTTCTTTCTTCAAAGTAATCAGGGGACTACTTTTTATGTGTAGCGAGATTATTTGTATTTATGAGATATTGAGCTATTATTCTGTGTTTTGCTTTTATTGCTATTGGAGAAACAATGGGATCCATTTACATTTTCATTTTCAGTTTTCTCCCTCCCGATTTCAAGAAGGAAGCCAGGCCTTTTGCCCCTCCTTTCCTTTCCTCTTTGTCTCAGAAAGCAAATTTGCTGGTAAACAGCCTTTTCCCTGGTATTGTGAAAGCCTACACTTACCGTGGAGCCAGATGTGGCAGAGGGAGTGTGAGGAGAGGGTTGCCACCGGGTCGAGGAGAGACTGGAAAGGCTAGATGAAGAGGGATACAAACAGTCTAGAGTCTGATCGGCCATTGCAAGGACTTTGACTCCCACCTGGACTTGGATGGGATGCAATCAGAGGGTTTCGAGCAGAGGAGTGATGTGTTCTGACTTCCATTTTTACAGGCTCGCTGTGCTGCTTTGGTGAGAATAATCTGAAAAAGGCAAGGGATGGGGCAGTAGAAGAGTTGGAAGCTACTGAAGTAGTCTTTGCTAGAGATGGTGGTGGTTCAGTCCAAAGTGGTGCCTGTGGGGTTTGTGAGAAGTGGCCAGCTCTTGGGAGAATAGGCCTTTTGGTATTGTATCTTTTAACAAGAATTAGGAATGGGAGTGTTTTGACCCACTTAAACCCTCTCTTGCCTGGACCCCCTTAGCATGTATTTCTGAGACTGGTAGATTTTTTTGTACAGTCTGCAAATGTGGATAGAGCAAAGCTAGCTGGCCCACACAGGCACTGAACTCGTAACCCTGATCTCAGCAGCTTCTGCCTTAATCAGTTTAGCTAAGTATGGGCCAAGAAACTACAGAAATCCATGGCCTGCCTTCCACTGAGTCCTACATAGCCTGAGCACTACCTGCCAACCTTATGTAAAATCCTTGAAGTTTCTCTGCCTTTGTTGTTGAAACAGTATTAAGTGCTCATAAAATGGACTTAGAAGATAAAACAAAGTTTGCAAAGTGTTCTGCTAGTAAAACAGTACACCCTGTTCATCTTGGATGCCTGTAACCATTCTTTAAAAGTCAGTGTTTTATATGTCCATTTTGATAAGTTTTTTAATTGAAACTTAATTAAAAATTTCTGAATTTGTTCACTTTTCCACAAGGGATCAGTTCACCTCTGGGCACACAACTGTATGTTCTAATAGGCTGACACAAGGTTAAAAAAAATTATATATTACAGCTCAAATGGTAATAAGAGATGGAGATAACCGCCTCTTGAATAATGATTTTTAAACCCTTGTGCACCCAAGGCACAATGTTCCTTCACAGGAGAATAGTCACGTGGGGAACATGCCAATTATAAGGCAATTGGTTTGTTTTTCTAGCAGACTTGCTTTATTAGGAGTTCCCTAATGTGTTACACGTTTTGTTACAAAGTGTGACAATTTACGGTTCATTCTGGGAATTTCAGAAAAGGGAAAGATCTTGCAAATTATTATCTGTGACAGAATTATAATTTTACAAATGATTAATCTCAATCATCCGTCTGTTTTTCCTCTTGGGTTAAGCAGGAAAATTATATCCTGCAAAATTAGCTGTCAAAATGTGAGCCTGTGGTTTTGGAGTATTCGTACACCAAGAAAACGAAAAGAAGATCTTTATTAATGAGGTGGATTAAATAAATAAAAAGGTTATTGTAGGAGACATGCTGCTCTGTTGCTACAATATGTCTCGTGATTTCCCGGTAGTCTGATAATATTTACCAAATGGAATTGGGACTTGGTATGACTATATTACCTGTTTCCAAGGATACCCTACCACCTAAGTATGACATTTTTACCTTTGCATGCCTTTTGGACTGGGTATAAATGAAAATGCATGTTACTGTCCATTGTTATTAAAAATACAATGTAAATAGAGGTAAATATTTTGATGACAGAATCATTTGGAAAGTAGTTGAGAACAGGGTAAATTATACATTCATCACCAGACCAATGTTGAGGACAGAGACCAGCAGTTCAGGGAAAAGGAGAAAATTTAAAGGGGAAATTAAAACTCAAGAACCATGTGAACAAATCAAGCAATCTTGAAATCAGCCATTTCACCAGACATTACAACTTCTGTACAATTAACTCTAAGTTGCTATCATGCTTATGATGTATATTACCTGTTACTTTAGCTTGAAATTATGTATGTATACATGTCTTCCTCCCAGAGCTAGGCTGCAAGCTTAATTCCCAGAACATTGTAGACAATTTAAAAAAAAAAAGAAAGAAAGAAAGAAAAAATAAAGAAAGAAAGGAGAGAGAGAAGAGAATGGGATACTGAATAAATGAAATGATTAAAAATAACAGTGGTTCATAATTTGGTCTGTATGGATACCTAATCACATGATTAACACCAAAACAATTTATATCATGTTATTCATTTATTTTTAACTTGGAAGAAAGATTCAGGGCCTGTAAGTTTTCCGAGCTCACAATATAGAGCAAAAAATGGAGTTTTAGCAAAGGCTACTGCTGCTCGGGGTTTTCTTCATACACAACGTTGCTACTGAATTATCATATCTGCCCTAGAATCCCTGTGATTTTGTGAAACAGTGGATGCTTGGACTCCACCTTAGATCTGTTGATTTTTAAACTCATAAGAGTTTCCAGACCTCAGGGTACTTTAAAGTTGTTCGGGTAACCCTGAGTACACCAGAGATGAGCACCTCTGGCTAAAGATTTGTTGCTGCTATTCTTTTTTATTTTTTCTTT
The DNA here is from genome assembly GCF_000696425.1 of Galeopterus variegatus. Lineage (NCBI taxonomy): Eukaryota > Metazoa > Chordata > Mammalia > Dermoptera > Cynocephalidae > Galeopterus > Galeopterus variegatus. The sequence continues at coordinate 23,970 of NW_007731538.1, forward strand.
TAATTTGTATTGGAACATAGTTGATTGTACATATCTGTGGAGTACAGCATTGAATATCAATATCCATGTGAAATATGTGATGCTAAAATAAGGATAATTAGTATAATCTCCATTACACAATGTAATCGATTTTCCTGGCCCTTTACCAATTCCTCCTTTCCCCCTCCCCCCTCTTTTTCCACTTCTGGTAACCTCAGTTCTGTTCTCTTGAAAGTTCAACATATTATTGTGATTGTTGTATCTTTCTTTATTTTTTTATTTATCTGGTTTTTTTCTATTTTGTTTTAGCTCCCTCATATAAGTGAAGACGTGCAGTATTTCTTTTTCTGTGTGTGGCTTATTTCACTTAACATAATTTTAACATAATATGTTCATTTTAACATTATTTTCTCTAAGTTCATCCATGTTGCTGTGAATGGTAGTATTCCTTTCTTTTTTATGGTAAAATAGTATTCCATTGTATAAATATATCACGTTTTCCTTATCCAGTTTTCTGACAATGGACATATAGGTTGACTCCGACTCTTAGCTAGTGTAAATAGAGCTGCAACAAAAATGGGCGTACAGGTGTCCCTTTGACATGATGATTTCTATTCCTTTGGGTATATACCCAGCACTGGGATTGCCGGATCATATGGCAGTTCTATCTGTAGTTGTTTGAGGTACCTCCATACCACTTTCCATAATGGCTGCACCAATTTACAGTCCCACCAACAGTGTAGAAGGGTTCTTCTTTCCCCACATCCTCTCCAGAATTTGTTATTCTCGGTCTTTTTGATAATAGCCAGTCTAAATGGAGTGAGATGAGATCTCAACATGGCTTTGATTTGCATTTCCTGGGTGCTGAGTGATTTTGAGCACTTTTTATGTGTCTGTTGGCCATTCATATATCATACTTTGAGAAATGCCTATTCGGCTCCTTTGTCCATTTTTCAATCAGATTATTTGTTTTTTACATTAAATTGTTTGAATTCCTTGTATACTCTGGATATTAATACTTTGTTGGATGAGTATTCCTCCTACTGTGTAGGTTGTCTTTTCAGTCTGTTAATTGTTTCTTTTGCAGTGCAGAAGCTTTTTAGTTAGGTACAATCCCATTAGATTATTTTTCCTTTTGTTGCCTGCCCTTTTGGGGTTGTATTAATAAAGTCTTTGCCAAGTCCTACTTCCTGAAGTGTTTTCCCTATGTTTTCTTTTGGGAGTTTTATAATTTCAGGACTTTATGGCTTCAGATTAAGTCTTTAATCCATTTCGAGTTGATTTTGGTATGTGGCTAGAAGCACAGGTCTACTTTCAATCTTCTACATATAGATGTCCAATTTCCCTAGCAACATCTATTGAAGGAGCAGTTTTTTCCCTAATGTACTTGGTGCCTTTGTCAAAGATCAGTTGGCTGTAGGTATATGGGTTGATTTCTAGGTATATGGGTTGATTTCTGAGTTCTCTATGCTGTTCCATTGGTCCATGTTTCTGATTTTAACCAGCTGCTTTGGTTACCATAGCTTTGTAGTATAATTTGGAGTCAGGTAGTATTATGCCTCCAGATTTATTTATTTATTTTTTTTGCTCAGGATTGCTTTGGCTATTTGGGGTCTTTTGTTGTTCCATATGAATGTTAGGATTATTTTTTCTGTTTCTGTGAAGACTATCATTGATATTTTGATACATTGCTTTGAATCTGTAGGTCACTTTGGGTAGTATGGACATTTTCACAATGTTAATTCTTCCAATCCGAGAGCATGGAATGTCTTTCCATCCTTTGGTGTCCTCTTTAATTTCTTTCAACAGTGATTTGTAGTTCTTGTTGTAGAGATCTTTCACATCCTTGGTTAAATGTATTCCTAGGCATTTTATTATTAGTAGTATTATTATTGTTATTATTATTATTATTATTATTTTGGTAACTATTATAAATACATCCTTTCATGATAAAGACTCTCAGCAAATTAGGTATAGAAGGAAAGTATCTCAACACAATAAAAGCCATATATGACAAATCCACCACCAATATCATATTGAATAGGGAAAAGTTGAAAGCTTTTCCCTTAAGAACAGGAACAAGACAAGGATGCCCACTTTCACCTCTCCTATTGAACACAGTATTGGAAGTACTAGCCAGAGCAATCAGGCAAGAGACAGGAAAAAAAGGCATCCAGATTAGAAAAGACAAAGTCAAATTGTCCCTGTTTGCAAATGACGTGATCCTATATAGAGAGAAGACCGAAGACTCTACAAAAAAACCTCTTAGAGTTGATAAATGATTTCAGTAAAATTGCAGGATACAGAATCAACATGCAAAAATCAGTAGCATTTCTATACTCCAACAATGAACTAGCAGAAAAAGAAATCAAGAAAGCTAGCTGCCATGTTTTTGAGGAGGGGCAGGAACTGCTGGACTCTAGCCCCTTTTCTCTTTAGGTCTCATGTTTTAGTCTGGATCCTCAATTGAAGGAACAGAAGACCCTGAACAAGTTACTATAATAAGAAAGAAAACTGGTAACAAGGATACATGTGAGCTAGAACTGGAAACTGTCCCAAGATGAAGCCGCTCTAGAAGCCAGGTTCCTTCACTATCCTGAGCCATGTGCTCACTTGCTCTCTGTCTCTGTCTACAAATCTCTCTAAAAACATCCTTGCATCCAGTGGCATACCTGTTTTTTCCTCCATTCTCTATCAAAATGTTTCCTCATTCTTTGCTCTCTCAATGTTTTGGTATATGTCGGAGCTTGTACTTCCTTTTAATTTCTGCTCTTCATAACTTTAGTTTCCACCTGATCCATGAGAACTGCCCAGACTTGTTGTAATGACCTAACAGCTTCAGCTTCCCCTGCTAGTGCTTTCACTCCTGAGAGAGAATCTGATTGGCTTGGCTCATCTTTGCATAAAGGCTACATTCAAATGTGCTGGAGAAACTCCTTTGGGTCAGGTTCCCTTTCTAATGCAGTCATCTGGGAATGGATGTTGGGAGTCAGTATGGTCAAAGTACATGTGCCTCAAAATGGTCTCTTTTAGAAGGGCTGTGCATAAGGTAGATACCTGGTATCTTGTAGAATATGTCTCAACATCGGCCGTGTTTTACAGTTACATATATATTATATATAATATGTAATATATAATATATATGCTAATATAATATATGTATATTTATATACATGTCTCATCTCCTAACATTTTAGCTCCTGGGGAACTGATGCATCTTTATATTACCAACAGTATTATTGGTAATAGCATCATGCTTGACATACTTTCTACGTTCAATGCATGCTTGTTGCATTGATGTGTATAATTATATTCCTCTCCCCTTCTTTCCTATCTTTTTCCTTTTCTTTTGTCCTTTTTGAGACCGGCTGCACTGCACTCAGCCAGTGAGTGCTGTGAGTGCACCGGTCATCCCTTTATAGGATCCAAACCCGCGGCAGGAGTGCTGTTGCGCTCCCAGCGCCGCACACAGGCTCGGCCCATTCCTTTTCTTTTTTCTTCCCTCCCACTCTTCATTTCTCCCTTCATACCTTCATCCCTTCTTTTCCTCTTTCCACACATATAAGGACTTACTATGTCAGAGAATATGCTCATCACCTTCATATCAAAATTGAAACGACATACTTGCTACCATCAAGATGCTCATTGTCCAATAGGGAAAAGATACCTATACTCGTTGAAGAATATTATGTTAAAAATAACATATGTTTGTTCCCTTATTTTTTTTCTTCCTCTATTTCATATAGCTTACTAATTCCTTATTATACTTCATTGTTTTGGAGATTTTTTTCAGGGCTAAAAACAGAAGAAGCAGATGTCAGAGTTTCTTCTTGCCTTTTGTAAATTCCTAAACTCATTGAAAAATACGGTGTGTGTCCCAGAGGGGAAGTTGAGACTGGGTGTTCCTCTGAAGAAACAAGAGAAAAGAGGAAGAGAGTCTCCCACAGCTGAGAAGACGTGTGTGCATAGGGACAGGGGTTCCCAGGAGGAGTGGCGATCCTGCTCCCTCCTAGGCAGCACCACAGGGAGGTGGTGGGTCTCAGAGCAAATGGTTCCATGCTGCTCCCATGTGATTCTCCCAGCTTCACCACAGCGTGGGAAGAGCAGCAGAGTCCTTCTGCCTGAAGCAGTCATTTGGACTGGGGCATTAATCAGGGTGAAATAACCAGTGTCCAGAGAACTCGTTTTACATCTGAGAAATGTAAGACACTGGGACCTCTACACAGTTATAGGCAACAAAGATTTTCCACCAAGGAATGGGATAGAACTTTGCACTGGCTGGACGAGAGGGGATGTAGAATGAAATTTAGGTAAATTTAAAGAAGAGCAAAACTACTATTTTTCAGAAGAATAAGTTTGTGAAACCATTAAATATGCAAACACATGACTGGAATAGAGCAAACTAATTCCCAGTGGCAGTCATCATAACATACTGTAAAGGAGAGGTGAGAAAGCCTGACTTCAGGAAATTTTTGCTTCTAGTGACTATTAGCATAGACTTGTGGAGTGTGTCTGTGACTTCAGGGATAAAATTAGAACCACAGACCAGAAAAATTAAACTACAGACCTGCATGGTAGTGGGTGACACTCTCAATATCTCATCAATCTCAAGTTGTGTAAAGTGCCAGCTGACCCTCGGAGGTTGGCTCATTGTTCCACCGGAAGGCAATGCTCAGTTCCTCACTTTTCTCTCAAGCATTCTGTTGTTTGGTTAATTCATTTAACCTCTCTAAATCTCATTGCTTCCTCTTTGGAGAAATGAAGAATCTATTTTGGAGAAATCTGGGGCAGGTCGAACCTGTATGTAGAAAAGTACTTAAAATATACAAAGAGTCTTATTAAAGTTATGTACACCATAGTAATTTTATTAGTATAAACAATTTAAAGATTATCAGTGTTTTCTTCTAACAGGGTATCTCAGTTTTGCTGTAAAATTTCAAAGAAGAAAAAGACCATTTTAATACACCAAATAGCATTCTTTAAGTGTTTTGTCATTCACACGATCACATATTTATCAATCAATATATGGGTCTAGGACTTACATTATGTGTCGTGTATATAGGGGTGAACAGCAGACAAGGTTTTGCCCTCAAAGAGATTACAGTCTAGTAGGAGAGGCCAGTATTGCACAAGTTTGAAAAATTGTGGGACATGCCAATAAGGTCGAGAACAGGGTATTAAAAGGGATCAGAATATGCTACCCCAAAATATGCTGCTTGGTGTAAAGATGATTTTGAGCTGAAGGCAATTGAGATTAACAAATGCAGGACAATTTCTCTGCCTTCTACTTCTCTGCCTAAAAGCAGGGCATAAGTTTCCTTTTGAGAAAAGTGAACTCCTTCTCCCTGCAACCCTCATACCAGGGAGAGAAGAGTGACTCTTATCATCAAAGACGGGAGTCAATGCCAAGATGAGTCTGCACAAACAGACCTTACCACAAGAGCCCTTACCTTCCATCAGTTCCTCCTTATATTTCCACGTCACTTCCCCAGAATTCATTGCCTCTTGAAGCTCAAACCTGCTTTCCTTTGTTAAAAGTGCATATAAGCCTCCAAGTCTAACCACTTCTTTGAGTTTCTGTGAACTTCTACGCATGTAAATATTAATAAAAATTGTGCACCTTTTCTCCTGTTAATCTCCCTTTTGTTAGTTTAATTCACAGGCCTCCAAGGATAAACTTAAGAGGGCAGAGGGAAAGTTTTTCTCCTATGACACTGTTTTAAGAGGGAGTAGGAGTGTGACCTATATGAGAGTGAGCCCAGGAAACTCTTTATGAGAAATGGAGGTTTGAGTTGAGTTCTGAAGATGAATAGGGACCAGTAAGTTGTGTGTATGCATGTGAGTGTGACAGAAAGAGAGAGCACACTTTCCAGGTAGAGGCACAGCATGGATAAACATCTTTGGAGCAAGAAAGCTCTTGATACCCTAAAAGAACACCGAAATAGTGTGCACATTTTTCTTAACTGCCTCTTTTGTTGAGTCATTTTTATGAGCATTAACACTTCAAGAACTTTCCTAGTGACATTCAAAACAAGGCTGCATTAAGACTTTTCAAAATAACAAAGAATATGTGAAATAAAAGGAAGTGGAAACACATATTATGTATGGATTAATTCTAATAATTTTGTATGCCCAGTACATATGAAATTTAATGTTACATTATGGTTTGTATGGAAATAAGGCTGATTTGGGTAACTGACTTTCATCGCCCCGTGGTAACATTTGTTTAGTGTAATATTTTCTGCCAATAGCCATCCTTCTATATACAATTTTTCTTTTTTCTTTCATAGAAACCAAAGCATCTATATCATTTACAAGACCTATTTTCCATGTTGATTACCTCACTATTGTTAGTGGCTCACATACGGGACTATAAGCTAGTTTAGTGTCTTCATTGTCCCAATGATAAAATTTTTGATTATCACTACATTACAATGAGTGATTGTTAAGTCAGAATTTACATTATGTGTTGTTTGTGTTAATATTTCTGATTCACTTAGACACACATCATCTCCAAAGCAGTATAGTTTAAAACACAAGCTTGTGATCAGTTGATACAAAGCCTCTTTCCAAAGCAATTAGATGCAGCCAGGCAAAATCAGCTCTCCACTGCATAAAATATTATCCTTTTCATTTCCTTCATTAAAGCATCTAAGCATCACCATGAACTGCTGTTCCACCACTGAGCTGTACCTAGTGTGCAACCTCTTTGCTGCACCCTGACTAAGAGTTTCTTTCATAGAACTATGCTCAAAATTTCTTTCCACTCAGGTTCAGTTACTGCAATTGTTGAAGCCGTGCTATACAAAAGACACTCTTTTGTTTGCTGAAATTGTGCGCAGTAACACTGTTTTCCCAATGGCCAAAGCTGGAGCAATTTGAGCAACAAAATAATTTAGTTTGAGATTATAACCTGGAGTATAAATATATATATATATATATATATGAATCTATACTGATATAAGTAAGTTTTAGGTAAATAAATACATAAATAGGAGGAAAGTGACAAATCTCCCTTAAAAAATAATTCCAAATAATATTTTTTTAAAAAAGCTCTGGAACATGGAGCTTAATTTTCCTTCTCTACAATTTGAGTTAGATTTGGTGACTTGCTTCCTAAAAGACAGTACTGAAAGGGAAAATAGTAACTTTACAATGGAGAAATTGAGGAAACACTACCTTAATCAATGATTAATGTTAACATCACCAGTGATAAGTCATATTGATATCATGTACCTCCTGATATGAAGTGATGAGAAGGATATTATATGCCTGTGGTATTCTTCCCCCAAACCCATGACCTTTGTCTAATCATGAAAGCAAAAATCACATAAAGCCAAGTTTAGGGGCATTCTACAAAATGAATGGTCTTCAAAAGAACAGTATTATTCAAACTATCAAGGTAAGTCTGCAGTTCAGTCAATAATAATGTACTGATGTCCGTTTGTTAGTTTTGACAGATGTACCAGAACTCTGTAAGATGTTAACAGGGGGAACGGGGTCATGTATATACAGAAACACTGTAATATCTTTACAAAATTCTTTTCTAAATCTGAAATGATACCAAAATCAAAAGTTTTTAAAAACAAAGAAAATGTTAATGTTATTTTACTTCAAATAATCAGATTCTTTACTTTTTATTTTATTTTATTTTTTTTTGTCTTTTTTTTTTTTTTTTCGTGACCGGCAACGGATCGCAACCCTCAGTGTTGCGCCCGTACTGGACCGGGACCGGCAACGGGATCGCAACCCTCGGTGTTGCGCCCGCTCCTTGCTCAGCCAGTGAGCAGCCGGTCTGCATGTGGGAGCCGAACCCTCGGCGGGAGCGCTGCCGCGCTCCCAAGCGGTGCACTGTAGCAGTGTGCCACCGGGCCAGCCCCAGATTCTTTACTAACAAAAGATTCTACAAAATTATATTTACAATAACTAACAATATTAACTATTTTCATTGTGCCAAGCACTGTGCTAAGTCTTTATATAAATCCTGCTTCATGCGTACAATGTACCTATGAGGTAAATATAATGATTACAGATGAGAAAACACCTCAGAGAGATTATATAACTACCTCAATGTCCCACAGACAATAAATATATTATAAAGATTTTACAGGTCTTAGATTCATCAGACTGTAGTAATTTTTTTCAGTAGAAATGTAGTATTGGATATTGAGGCTCCATAATATTTAATTCATTGAGAATTGGCAAAATTTTGCTACACAGTATATTCAATTATCAAGAATAATACATTTTCCAAATTACCATTTGTGTGCATGTGTGTGTGTCTGTTTGTGCTGTAAAAATAAAAGCACATTGCACTTGTGATTTTTGTCTGTTCTCAACCATCAGACACTTGCTCTCTAATGGCAGGAACTCTAGCTACTGGGTATTATCTCCAGTGAGTGATTCACCCCTGGTCCCCAGTCCTGGATCTGTTCTCTGCACAGAGGGGGCTCATTGTAGGCTGGAGCCTGACTGTATGAATGTGCTGCTCCAGGAAGGCTGGTCCAAATCAATCGTTTCTGATGCTGAAAATTTGCATTTGAAAAAAGACCATTCCCAAATACCATGGACACAACTATCAAAAGAGGGAAAACCCAGTGAAATGCCTGGTTTGATTGTTGTGATGGTGGAGGTGGCTGATGTTTTGTTTTTTGTTCCATGAAACTAAATACTCAATTTAAGCATTTTCATTCTGAACTGATCCAATTAATTAATTATGTTATCTTTGTATAAGAACCTCTGGAGAGGAAACAAAATCAAATCAGAAGCACTGGCGAGAGAGGGAGGGAGGGAGGGAGGGAGGGAGAGAGAGAGAGAGAGAGAGAGGAGAGAGAGAGAGAGAGAGAGAGAAACCGTAAGGGTGAGTAATGGGAGATATAAGAGATAAAATCGTATTCCCACCTAGTATGTTCCAGCCCAGATTTTCTCCAGCTCACATCTTTTGTAAATAGCTTCCACAAACCCTGAATTTGGCCAAAGAGTGTTTCACCTGATTTGATATAAATATAAAAGGACTCTACAAATATAACTTGCTGCTTGCTTCACTAGCCTGTAGTAGCTGTTTACATAGCCTGTAGATAAACAGAAAACTCAATCAGCAAAAAAGAAAGTTAAGGAAGGACACTGCAAAGGAGTCTGGTGTGTTTAATAAAACACTTTCCCTAGGAATTGAAAGAAGCCTCTGCATGTGGGATGCAGCAGCTCATCACTTATTCAGAATCTCCCTTCAGCCTCAGACTTTTGTCTTTCTTCTTCCTACTAACTGCACTTTCAAGCATGATGGCTTGCTGTGTAGTCTTCCCTGCTCTGGAAGAGAACTCAGAGGAAACGGAGCAAGAGAGTTCATTAGGGGTATTTCAAAGTCACCCGGATCCCAGGGTCTCTGTCTCATCTTTGCAGATCACACTGCTCGTGGAGAGTCTTTCTTTATTTTGTTACTTATCCTTGTACTTCCAGAAGTCTACAAAGACTGGGGCTACTGTGTGTTCACATTCACATCAGTGGCATGTGAGCATGATTCAAACTGTGTCCTGTAGCCGTGTGCATTCACTGATTGCAAATCAGCTTATTGTATTTTAAAAATTCAACATTTTCTGAAAACGCAGCATTTGAAGATGAAAATCTCATTCTAGGAGAAGCATATTACAAAAAGGAATAATAAAATAAAGAGATGAGAGAGAAAACAGGAGGGAGGAAAGGAACAAAGAAAATACAGAAAATGGACAAAGAAAATAATCAGGTAGAATTATGTTTTCAAATCCAAATAGCTGACCTATGAAAATGAAGTTTTGTTTAAGGTTTTAATTTACTTCTAAGTATTTATTTCTTGTCAGAAACCTCAAAGCAAACTAGCATTGCTAATGCATTGGTCACGTTCCAGCTCTGAGAAGTGAATCTGAGCCAACATCATTAGCAGTCTACAGAATCAAAAGAGTCAAGACCCATTTTTTCCACCAACTGGTCCCTTTTCCCTCTCAGCTTTCTGGATGTGGACCTTGATTACACATTCTTCTAATTTTAAGGTCTGCTTTGAACATGGGGCTTTGTTCCTAGAAAGCCAATGGCCATTAATGATTTCATCACTGAAATTCGTGGTTACAGGTGGGCATTTGCAGTTTTAACATGAGCTGTGTGTTCAAAGAGAACATGGTTAACATTATTTAATAGGCGCTATACATTTTTATGGGTGCGTAGAGGAATTCTTCTCATTTCCACTGATAAAATGAAACTTCTGAAGCTCCAAAGAATGTCTGGATGAAAAATGGGCTAAATTCTCCTAAGTGGCAACCTATATGTTCTAACTCTGTTGAGATACAGTATTTATTCCATTGAAACTATATTAAGTCTGATTCTCACTGGGCCCAAGCTAGATCTCTAGGGCAGGGGGGCTGTAGTATTGTAGAAGCTATATATGCCTTTGTTCATGAAAAGGACATTTTATTTTAGAATTTAAGCAACCCTCTTAGGCTTCTGTTTCTTTGTGTGAGTGCTTGGCAACTGTACATTCATTATTTAGTTAGTAAAAGAATGTATATGAGGAAACTACCTTGCACCCAGGAGTAGAACCATGTATGTCTTTTCTCAATGTTTTGGAATCTAGAGAGTATTTACTGAATGGCAGCAGTACTGTGTTTAACTAAGGTTTAGGTACTTTCTTTTTTCCCAAACCACTGAGGCAATGCAGGAGTCTTTACATTGAACCAAACTTCTCTGGATGGCATCAGACTAACACGTAACCACTGTGTGCCTACCAAGGCAGTATTGAACAACTCCATGGGCCCCATTAACACAATGTGAATAATGTCCTTGGAGTTTGCAATGCAGTGATACTGGTGCTTACTGTGTGCAAAAAAATTGAAATAAGTGCTATAGAAGTAGGTAAGGCAGTCCTTGACCTCATGCTGTTTAGACTCTGAATGGGAAGACATGTCATAAATAAGGGTAAATTAAAACAATAATTTAAGAGCTAAGTTATGATATATGAGAATATAATATGTGTCACAAGATGCCAAGGGATTTGTTGTTTGCATAGGTGATGAGCACTGAGTTCAGATGAATAGTATGAGTTCAAATTAAACATTGTGGCGACAGAACTATTCTCTACATAATTTCTGTGGCGACAGAACTATTTTCTACATAAGCAAAACATGTACTGACCACCTGGGCACACCAGTGGAACCCCTTGGTCACACTGTGGTTTTAATATGCTGATCCATTTTCCTTTTGGCTCCACTGCTTATTCGGTAATACTTTTTCTTTTTATTTACTTGTGCTTTGAAAGCCTGATCTTAGACTCTAAGCTTTAATATTCTACATTTGCAATTCTGTTAGTTTTCTCTGCAGCCAAATGTGCTTACATTCTTGCTCACCCAGTATTAGTAAAAAGGATGTTTGCACAGCAGGGGAGCGTATTCTCATTTATCTCTGACCAGAATGTGAAGAATGAAATGGCCTGATGGCCATTATCTTAACCCTATGTGACTGCAAAAATTTTGAAGGGGTGGAAGAGACAATTGGACCACAAAACCCTCATTAAAGTTTCCTTATCTCAGCACTGGACTACAGATTAAGTCTCCAGTCACATTTCTTACATAGGACATTTTTGCAATAAATAAATGTAAAATTAGTTTGTAATCAACAAAATAGAGTCACCTAACTTGAAAGACTATGAAACTCTTGAGTTCAGAGCTCTCAGTGGGAGTTACTTGGCATATCTTTCTCTGAAATTCCTCCCATCTTCCACCCCATTAAAGAGAAACATTAAAGGTCATGACAAGGCTCCTCGGTTGTGATGTTCCAGCCATACTGTAGAAAGAAGTCAAAGCCATGGAAAGCTGCTTCCATTATCTCTGCAGTGACAGGATTTTCATATTCAGTCTTCTGCATACAAGATTTAAACACAAATGAAAGAAAAAAGGATGGATGTGTTCATCTGCCCCCAAAGAGAATATGAATAATTCTAAGACTTTTCTCTCACAAGCAACTCTTCAAGCGTGATGTAAGAAGCAATCACACACACACACAGAACCAGTAAATATTTCTAAGCAAACTATAATCAATAAAGCACAATCACAAAGAATCTTTAAGTAGATGCTCCCTCTGATGGCTACTTCCTGACTAAGTAGAAGAGTTTTCCAGTATTTTTTTTTTTTTTTTTTCTCAGGGTTGCTTTGGCTATTTGGGGTCTTTTGGTATTCCATATGAATGTTTGGGTTGTATTTTTTATTTCTGTGAAGATTGTCATTGGTATTTTGATGGGGATTTTAATGAAATTGTAGATCGCTTTGGGTAGTAAGGACATTTTTACAATGTGAATTCTTCCAATCCAAGGACACGGAATGTCTTTCCATCTTTTTGTGTCCTCTTTTATTTCTTTCAGCAGTGATTTGAAGGTCTCATTGTAGAGATCTTTCAGTATGTGGGATCCGAACCCTCGGGCGGGAGCGCCGCCGCACTTCCCAAGCGGCGCACTATCCAGTGCGCCACCGGGCCGGCCCGTTTTTCAGTATTTTTGAATATGCACATGGGTTTAGTCAATAAACAACAAGGGCCAGATTTTCTATACACCATCCTCCCTACGTTAATGGGTTGAGCACAAATTAATCTAGCAACTCATATTTTTGGATGTCTACTATGTATCTATCCAGAAGGAAAAAGAGAGAGAGAGAGAGAGACAGCCCCTATTTGCTGTCTGATATCCTTCAGAGACAATTGAGCAATTAGTAAAAAGTCTGCATTGAACAGTAATAACAAAATGCCGAGTAAAGGAGAGGCTGAACTGTGTGAACTGGGAGGCTACTTGGCAAATGCAGATGTGGGGTGGGAAAGAAGTCAGGAAATGGCAACATTAGAGGGGATGTTTCCACCAAAGAGATACAGCTTGAGCAGAGCTTTGAAGGGTGACATGGTACAGGCTGGTACTAGGGAGGTAAACTGAGGACTTGGGTCAGAGTGCCAGCACCGTTGTGTCTCTGGTCACTTCCTACCAGGAGCAATGCTGGAATGACACATTCTTATTGAATTCCTCCCGACTGTTGGAGGGGTTACCATTGTGCAGCAGGGCGGAGGTGGAGTCTCCTGATCTCATATATCCCATAAGGGATTTTGACTCTCCTCTCCAACCACTCAGGCGACCCCCAGCTCCTTCCTTCTGCCCCCAGGCTGGTGGATGCCACTCTTTCAGGAGGCTGCAACTCTTCCTTCTTCCCTCAATCTCACTGCCCCTGCAGCTATTCCAGCTCTCTGCTCTGAAGAAAAGTCTAGGGAGAACAGTTGTAATCCAGGCAGAGACTACTGAAGCACCGTACCAGGGCAAGAAGCAGAAATTCATCTGAGAAAAGTGCCTCGTGGAATGGAAGAAAACAAAGTATCAAAAATAATAATGAAAACTGGGACCTTGATGAATAGTTAGGGAAAGACCGTTTGGTGTGTGAGGGGTGAGTATAGTTGGGGTAGTGAAAAAAAAAAAGGTAAGAAAGATGCTGGATTTGATTTAAATTAACCAAGGCAATAGACGTAGAAATATCCTGTAGGCAACTGTGATTTGGAGTGGGTGTTTCACTTCTTGAAACAGTAGAGTGCCCAGCATAAAGTGCTGCTCCAGCATGTTGGGAGAATCGTGTTGGGACTGATGATAATTCTTGGCAGTTGTCAGCACAAAAGTGATGACTCGAAAACTACAAGTAATTCCAACTAACCACGAAGAATTCCAAGTGTCTTTGCTGTCTCTATATAGCAAGTGTACTATCTGAGGAAGGTAGGGGTTGGGAGATAGAAAATTAAGTTCACATAGAAGCTATGAATTTTTCCTTTTTCTTCAAATGAAATCTTGTACCTAAGTTGAATATTTATTAAAATAACACTAATAGTAACAGTTATGCAAGAGCCAAGTAGGGCTGCTCTGATTACAGTGGGTAGAGGGGAGGTTCCAGGATTCTGCTTCCCTACCCAGTACTCCATGGTGGTCCCGGTCCCTTTTCTATGGGGCTTTACATGAAACCACTAACCCAGGCTTAATGTCCAATCTGTTGTGTTTACCCTCATTGCTCGGACGAGTTGAAACTTGTGGTCAGAACAGACAGTTCGCTGGTCGACTGTCTGAGCAGTTACTAATATGTGGTAGTCACTGCAGCAGCCACAGACTCCAATAGCCACAGGCCAGCATTCCTGGGAAATGAGGTGCTTAAGAATATTTGATGAAAGAATGAGGGAATGTTGTGAAATGGTGGGATTCTTTACACACAGATACAGGGGGGACACAAAATAAAAGTGTGTGGCTCAAAAGGTTATCCCAGGCCCAAGACAAACACCTTACTCAGGCGGTTCACACGTTATCTTTTTATATTCCTGGTATGTACCAGGGGTTTGAATGAGCCACAGAGCAGCAGCGGCAGCAGCAGCGGCGGGTGTTGTTCCCATGAGATTTCCATAATGTACTTGGCCACTCTGCCTCAGCAGCCAGGCACTTGGACAACGTCTCAGAACAGCAAGCTTGGCAGTGACATGTCTGTGGGGTTCCTTTTGATGTGCACCCAGCCCCTGGTCCCCGGGACAGCTAAGAGCTGTTTCTCACACTTCCTTGTTGTTTCTCACTTTCCCTCCTGGGAGAGGGGACATTTGTTATAGATTAGGAAGACAGAGGCTTTGAACTGTGCCTCTCAGCCACAGTGACATGTGGGCTCTGAGCCCTGTTGCCCTGAAGTGTCCAGAGAAATATGAGCTTCCTCTTTTCTACCCTTCGTGAAAAATGTGGCAGATCCACAGATGAGACAATGGAAACGAATGCAGTTGGTCAATCCACTGCCAGGGCTGAGAGGCAGCAGAGTGGACACTGTGGCTGTCCTCTGAAAGGTCACTGCAGCCAGACAGAAGTTCCGTGTCCTGTGATCACTCTCACTACAGTGGTCCATGCTGCTGCTGAAATAGATGCTCAGAAAAGAACAGCAACTGAGACATGTGAAAATTTTCTGAAAAATTTCTGACTTAATTAAAACTAACATTTTCTATAAATTTCATTTTATTAAAAACAATATTTTATTATTAGCGTTTTATTATTTTACTGTGTTTTGTTAAAATTCTTATTTTTATTAAAATATTTTATTAAAAGTAAATTTTATTTATTTTATTTTTATTAAAAATAATATTCTTGATCATCTAGGCAACCTTGAAGAAAATAGACACTGAACAATTATTTGGCTACTATCAGCATGATTCAAGTGCTCAAAATGCGAGTCAGGTCATGTCAATTACTAGGCAACTGTCAAGTCTCCCTTTTTTTCTGCCTCTTGGCTCATGCGGCCACTCCCTGGTTAATGAGGTGGGGCAATGACATGCCTCTCTCTTGACCATGGGAAGGCGTATGGGATTAGGTTGGCTGCTTAGCTTAATTTAGATAAGTGCCATGTTTCCTGGCACCAAGTCCACTGACAGCTCCTGGGATTCCCCCAGCCAACCAAGACTGCTCTGAGCAGCCCTGGACTCCTTCTAATCTGAAAGACGAGGTATGGGGCAGCACCTTGTGACCTTACAGGGACCCCTGAACGTAAGTAGGTGAACTGCCTCACGAGAAGGTTAGATGGTGTGGAAGAAGGAGCTCCCCCAGGAATGGTACCACACACACACTTGACTGCACTCACTACGCATCACATATTACTGCTGTTAAAGGACAGGTCTGATTGATCTTGTGCAAATTACAACCGTCTCTGTACGTGGCTACAGAAACACAGAGGTGGTAACCGTTAGGAGAAAGACCTCTAATTACAGACATCAGACAAACTGAAACCAATTCCTTCTCTCTCTTTTCTTGAGATTCCCAGGGCTGAAGACACCCACAAAGCACTTCCTTCAGCAAATGTCACCAATACACTAGTAAATGCACCTCACATATTCTGATCAACAATGTTTATAAGTGTGTCAATCAAATTATAAAATAAAATATTAACAGTGCTCTGTTTACTGTCATTTTATCATCAAAGCTGCACAATATAGTCATGGTTCTAAGGCCACAGATTGAAACCAGAAGGTGTCAGAACCACCTCAGTTCACCCCTGGCCCAGTGTAAGCTGGCTCCCATGGGCCCATACTTCTGATATTAGAAGCAGCATGCCATTCCTCAGTTACTTACACCTAGTGAGACGAGAGATACAACAAAGCAACATATCCACCCTGCTGTAATGAGAGAGAACCCCCACCTCACCACACCAGACCCCCTCCATCCCTCTCAGGGACTCTGAATGAGGAGGAGTCAGGTCCCATTTACAGCATCTATGATTGTCTTTTTCAGAGTTTCTAGAATATTCTAGGGTCTTCCAGAATTATTTTTCTTTCTGACTGGAATAAGAACTCTGTTAAAATTATTTCTACCTTTCCCTCAGATTCTGGATAGAGGATGTTGACTCTCAAACAGTGATTTTTGATTCAGGAAGAGAGAGTAGCAGAGTCCTGAGTTATGGCATTGTGCTGTTTGCGATAAATTACCTGTAAATGTGTTTGGCCTGCACTGTTTACCCAGTATTTTAACTGCGAATTAGTGGTCAATATTAAAAAATCGGGGGAAGTCCCATGAAAATCAATTTATGGTTTTCTTTGGAAATGTTAACAATTTGGTAGCAGGGGACCTGCATTTCTGCCTGGTGACAATGAGCTGGAATCTATAGACTCTGCACAGGGCATGCATTCTCCAGACCACCATCTCCTCTGCTTTGCCCCAATAGGAGTGTGATGCTGAGGCCAGGTGCCTGGAGCTATTTAGTACCTAAACCTGAACAGCCTTCATTCATTTACATTTATCTGTGTGGCCTATAAATTTGAACATGTGATCTCTGCTCCAAATCGTACAGGCTCCTTTTATACATTATTTCCCTTGCTGCCTGTGATAGCTGGCCTGGAAATGCCAATGCAGCCTGGGTGGCACCAGCTCCACTGAATACATCCCAGCTTGGCTGCCAGAAGGCACACATCTAGGGATTTCTTTGACCGTCTTGTAGCTGTTGTTTCCTTGCAACATCCATGAGAAGTCTTTGAGGAGAAGTGTAGAAACCATTACTTCTTCATAAAGAATTGTAACTAGGGTATCTAGTAGACTTGACAACAGCTTCACATTAATGTCTATGTAACCAAAGAGAATGGCCAACTGTGCAAATTAATACCCTTGAACACAAATAGAGGCTCCTTAATTCCTCCAGATAAAATATGTTGCCTCAAGTTTCAAAACTGATTTAAAGAATATGGGCCAGAGTCACTCAACAAATGCAATTTCTTAAATACAGTAGGACAGTGAGCAATGTTGATTCCTTCAATAAGCAGAAAGTGCACAAGAGCTCAGGCAAAGGGAAGGTCAGAGCTGGCGCCACCAGGATACTGCGATTCCTAGAGGCAGCATTTCAGCTGGGCCTTGAAGAATTGAGCAATTCTTCAAGCAGGATTTGAACTTGTAGAAAGTGAAGGGAGAAGCTTTCTGTGTGGAAGGAACCATCTGAGAACAGCTTTGGAAGGAGGGAACATGGGCAGTACTAAGAAAGAGAACAGTTCAGTCTGCCCGGATCATAAGCTGGTTCTCATACTTAAGAATCCCAAACTGTTTCAAGTTGAAGATTCCTGGGTCCACCTCCAGAAATTATGTTTCAGTGGGCCTGAATGAGACCCTGGAATTTATCTTTTAATCATCATCACAAATAATTGTTGTGAAGGGACTACAGTCCACACTTTGAGAAAAACTTGCATAGGGTGTAGAGTGGGTGGGTATGGAAGAGGTGGCAGAATCCAGACCACAGACAGTCTTGACTTCATGCCACAGAGTTTAGAACTTTTTTGGTGGGCAACAAAGACATACTTTTCCTGGCTGTTAATATTCAATATTGTGATAAGAAAGTGGGATGTCTTAAAGATGGCACCCAAGACTGGATCCTAGGAAACACCATTAATGGAAGCAGAGAACATGAGAGAAAAAGAGTAGGCATGGCTCTCAGTTCAGTTTGTAACCTTCAGACTTGGTTACCATCTGTGTCCCTCTGATTGCCTCTACCACTGTGAGCAATGGAGAAGTACATATCCCCAGACTCTGGCCCATATCCCTCTCATCTTGGGCTGGCACAAAAATCTTTCAGGATTCAGTTCCTTATCTGTGAAATGGACATGGCAATAATATCCAACCTGATCTGCTGAGAATCTAAAGTGGGTAAAGTATCCAATATGCCTTTAGAGAACTATGCATGTGCAAGAAATTATTTTTCTGGGAGAATAGTAGATTTTTTAAGTTCCAACATGACTAAATGAATGCTAATACTCGTACACCTATGTATCTTCGTGTTTCCAGAATATGTAAATGTAATGCTCATTATAAAACACTAAGAGGAAAAAAATAAACTGGGCACAAATTGTATATCCAGAGTGGTTACTTTTTAAAAATTACTACATCTTTTATGGAAAATATAGCAACATTTTAACTATGATTTTTTCTAGTGGTGAGATTGTACATAAACTTCTTTTTTGCTTGATTTTTTCCCCTGTGTTTTCAAAATCCTCTTCACAGGCATACATTTGTAATCAGAAAGAAATTTTCTTTTTTCAGCCTCAAAGCCCTGATGTCATTCTGAAATCAGTGAAATTGGGGAGCAGTATGCTCTTATAGCCTCTCTTCAAGAACTCCATTATTTTGGCTTTTCCTGCTTGAACACGGAGCCACTTTTTTTTTTTTTTTAAAGTAAGTGTGTGTATGTGCATTTTAGATAAAGTCCTCAGAGAAAAGAAAAAGAAATATGCCAAAATGCATGCCTTAAGTTTGCAAAGAATAAGTCAATATAACTCGATTAGAACCAGGAATCCTTCCAATATTTACACTGGATTTACTTCCAAATGTTTGGCTTTTTAATGGTTGTAAATAAATTGGGAGGGACACAGCACTGGAGCATCATAAACACAAAGGAAGCTAATGTCTGGAGAAAGGAAAAGAGGGAATTTGTGGGAATGAGCCAATAATAGTTCAAAAAGTGGGTATAATCTTGTTTAGAATTTCTCTAATTTTTTCGGTGGGGGAAAATAGAAAAGCAGAGGCACATGAGAAGAGACTTGAGACGCTGTGCTATATCCTGGGCTTCCAGGGAGACAAGAACTGGATGCCTCCAGGATGTTTAACATGCTGCTCACAGTTTGAAGCCAGAACCAGATCAAACTGCATGAAAAGCCAGGACCTACTAATGTCAGGATGGCAGACTTCTACGGTCTGGAAATTAACAAGAGGAGAGGAGGTTTGTGTCTTCATTATGTGTGTTACTGGAATTATTAGAATGAAGGATAGAGACCAATTAGGGCACAGAGTACAGGGAGTGTGTGTTTCAGAAGATGTCCCTAAGGTGGGGACTATGACCACCCAAACTGGATTTGCAAGGTAGTAATTATTCAGAAAATTAATTCAGATACATGTGGCAAGAGACAAAAATGATCATTTCCTCTCATGTTTAGTTCTGCCTCTTTTTGTTCAGAATATGAGAAAGTTAGAGAAGCCAAGGTTGGTTGGGTGGCAAAGAGAAAATGTGGCAATACAGAGGGAAGACAGCCGTCCACATTCTATTAATAGATTTGCAATGTAAATTGCAGAAGTAAATTTTCAAAGAATTACCAAGAGAAAAAAAGTGTTTAAAGCAACATAAAATTGGAAGCTTGATTTCCCACCAGGCCTTCATGACAAATCTATATTTATTAATCTGAATTTCTCACAGGAAAGCAAATAAAAATATATATGGATGTGATCAAGAAATGACATGATATATTTGCATGTTTGTTAGATTTAAACACTAGTTTTCTCCTGGTCTTTACAAGAAAGCTTTTACAAGAGATGAAGTATTTAATTTTTATTTCGAAGGCCATTTATCTTCCTATCAAAGCAAAGACAAGCACTAAACCCTCCAAAATGTCTGTCATCTGGACTATTTGATGATTGAGGTCTAAATTTCCATAGTTGTGTTTGTGTGCTTATTTTTGCTTTTGTTCCTATTTTTGGATGTACAAGCACTAAACCCTCCAAAATGTCTGTCATCTGGACTATTTGATGATTGAGGTCTAAATTTTCATAGTTGTGTTTGTGTGCTTATTTTTGCTTTTGTTCCTATTTTTGGATGTGGAAGTTAGGGTGGGCGAATTAGTCTGCTTCTGTTGCTTATAACAAAACACCTGGAACTAGGTAATTTATAAGAAAGTGAAATTATCACTTACAGTTTCCGAGGTTGGAAGTCCAAAGTCCATGGGACACGTCTGGTGAAGGCTTTCTTTGGTGGGGATTTAAGTGACAGCAGGGTATCACACTGTGAAATGGTGGAGCAGAGAGAGAGAGAGCTCTTCATCACTCTCCTTTTAAAGCCTTCAGAACCACACCCATGACCACCATTTTTAATCCTTTCTCTAGACATGATCTTTAGAATCTAATCCCCTCTTCAAGGCCCCACCTTGCAATTACCATAATAGGATTTCCCACCCTCTTAACAGTCACAGTGGGGATCAAGCTACTAATACATAAATCTTAGAGGATGCAATCCATATCAGTGGGCTTGTTACAGGCGTCAGGAGAAATCACCCTTGGAGACCGAAATGGACAAAAAAAAAAAAGCAACTTTATTGCCAGCTGCCCTACCGCACTAGCCAATTCAGAGTGCCGCCCCAGCCATTTTTACTTTGGTTTTTAAAGCTGCAAGTGCGGCAACTCTGTAGCCTGATCACCGTGCTAGGAGTTATTAGCCAATGCAAGCAAGCCAACAGTACATAAGCTAATTTTGCAGTTAGCATGGCTCCTCCCAGCCCCTCCCACATTTTCCCAACCGGGTTTTTCCTGCTTGAGTTTATACAAACAAAATGGAGGGGTTTTCTTAAAATGGCGCCAGTCCCATCAATAGCACAAACATCATTTCAGGTTTATTTAAGTCAAAAACTATTTTAGTATTTCTACTTCAGCTTGGTGGTATCAGACTAACACAATTATTTCCCAAGAAGCTTTTTTAGTGATTATCATTCATAAGAACAAAGATGAGTGTAAGACAGAAATATATCTATACTTATAAATCTTTTGCTGGTTTGGCCATTTTTTGTTTTGAAATATTAATATTGCCACTTAAAATACTTTGTTTCAACGTGTTTCATTTTAATAGTCTCTTATTTATCAAAATATTACATTGTTTTCCTTAGGCATAGTCTTGGGATTCTATCACCAAATACTGATACCTAGGATTATTGAATAAAAATACAATAAAGACAAAGTTTAGTGTTGTGGTTTTTCTTCTATTCAGTTCAACTATATGTTTTGGAGTTTTACACGTATATAAAAGTACAAGTATTCAAGTACATGTCTGGTCTAGCTGATAAAGAATATGCCTGTCTATATTTTAAAAGTTCAATATCATGCCAAATTTAAAACATTCAAATAAAAATCATTTGAAACAATTATTGTTTCTCTAAGAATTTATGGACTATCCTAGCCTTAGAAGAACTCTGCTCACATTGAGTGTTTCTTCAAAAAAAAAAAAGCTAGTTGGTGACCATGGTAAAGAAACATCCTTTCCTCATGAAGTGCTGAACCCAGAAACAGGTACCCCAAAAGGACCAGAAGGCAAAATGTTAAGCTATTTTTTTCTTTTCTCTATCCTTATGTTGGCTAGGTTAAAAATGGATGGGATGTGAAAGGGGATCGTCTAAGACAAAAAGTCAGCATAAACTCAAAATCAAACACCAGAAAGTTATATTTTACTGATTTTTTTTTAAAACACCACATTGTATACATCTTTAGAACATTAATGAAACAGAAAAAGTTCCTAGAACACACTTATTTGGAAATCAGCCATTTCCTTCCTTCCTTCCTTCCTTCTTTCAAAAAGTTCCTAGAACACACTTATTTGGAAATCAGCCATTTCCTTCCTTCCTTCCTTCCTTCCTTCCTTCCTTCCTTCCTTCCTTCTTTCTATTTTATTTTATTTTATTTTTTTGAGCTTGTCTCTCTAAAGGAAATAACCAAAAGTCTCTAAAAGCTAAAAATAAGACAATTATAACAACAAGCCATTCACCTAGTAATTATTAAATAATAATTGGAATGGACCCAAGGGTTTTCTCCTCCTGATGTGGCTAGTTTTCTGCCTTATGAATCACTTGTCTATTATTTTCAGTGACAAGAAGGGAAGAAAGAGGACATGAAAAATTAAGTAAATCTCCATCAGAAGGGATTTCAATGACCCGGCAGTGCCCAGAAGGGATGACGTTTTAGCCTCTCAGAGCCACCTCTTTTCCCAATAGTAACTCTGTCTCCTGCATGTCCCCTGCCACCAAGAATTGCCCCTCCCCATGGATTTTGTTTCTCCTCTCATCCTCAGAAGAGGGCTGAGTCAAATATATACTCTCTGCACTTTTTAAAAAAGGAATATTTGAGACTTCATCAGATAGAACTGTTGTTGTATTAAAGGTTTACATTTTAAATATCATGTTGCATTTCCATAAGAACAGCGATATATCTAATAATGCACTTTTTAGCACATGAATAAATAAATAAATCTCAGTTTTTAGATGAAACACAAGCTGCAAATCATTGCTGTATATGTAGCAATGTGGAATCTTTCTTTCTAGCAAGTACTGTATGCCTTTGACTATTTTGCAGTGACATCAAATGTGAGCCTCTGAGTTTGAAATCAAAACAGTTTTCTCACCAAAATGAATGTATGGAAAATACAATGAAATAACCTTGATTTTACCCTTTGAAAGGAAGTAATGTGACTGACATCTTCTCTTTTCTATAAGGTTTGACTTGTTAAGTGCAGGAAGGACATCAATGTTTATTTTCACCTGTTTTTCTGTAGCATCCTGCCTATGACATCAGTGTCCTGTCTACAGTGTTAAGGGTAATGAAGTTTATGAAGCTAGAAATGAATCCAATCTGAGAACAGATCACACAGTCATTCCATATGTATTGTCTTTGCAATGATATGAAAATATGAGTCAGTATGACTCATTTGGCTTCCTGACTTAACTGATTGTCTAGCTCCCCATATTTAATAAGTTACCTGAACAGCTCTTCTGCTCATTTCTGTGACCTCGTTGATTTCACCTTTCCTTTACCAAGCATTAACCTGAAAATTTTACTCAAATGTTAAGATGCATTCAAACCCTGGATATTTAGTACCATATAAACAAAGTATCTTTGGGGACTCTCTAATGCTTTAGCCAAATCGTATGTTTTTATAGCAAAATGTTACATTCTTTGGAATCCAGAAGGCATTTACCATTGAATTAAAAATCACACATACATATTTTTTGGACGACCTAGTCTCACTATAGCTAAAAGGTCTGAGAAAGGGGAGCCTTGAAAGAAAACCATAACTGAAACCTTATTTGGTACTTTCTTGATTTAACATACTCTCCCCCTACCCCCGGACCCAAGCCCATCTCTACTTTGGATCAGAAATGGTAGACAGTTGAACCTCAGAGATCATCTCTTCCAACGCATTTTCTAGAGGAAGTAACTGCAGCCCAGAAAGGTGAAGTGCCTTGTTTCAAGTGGAATTCAGGCCTGAAAACTTGTTCAGTTTCATGACAGAATTCCAAGCAGAGTTCAGCGAACTCAGTGTAGCACCACCCTTGGGAGTGGGGGAAGGACGGGGAAGCTGTACCATTAGCAAATGGGAAAAAGCTTTCTGAAGCAAAGAAAAAGCACTTCTATAGCCAATTAGACAAATCACCCTTAACGGGGAAACATATTTCTCGATTAAAGCCTGCCAGCATGCAATATTTCCCAATTAGTTCAAAGAACACAGTCACAGATGTGGGCCAAAATATGCTACGTGCTTTAGAAGTCCACATATCCTGGTTAGGATCTCTTTGATTTTATGAATGAATTTCACATTGTGTGTGGGGCTGGGTGTGTGTGCGTGGGGGGGAGGGTGTGGTGTTTCCTTTAAAAAAGGAGAGACTTATAACCTGAGAGGTTAAAACACAAATACACTCACTGAAAACACATCGATAGAATAGCAGATGTTTAACACTAGAGTATGGAAACAGGCAAAGTAATAAGTACAAGTCCATATTGTCAGTGTTCCAGTTTATGACACCTTTGACCTAAATCTCACCCAAAAAGCTAAATAAAATATTCTTCCTTCCATGAGTAGTGTTGCCATACTTAATAAATAAAAATACAGGACACCCAGTTAAATTTGAATTTCAGATAATATAAAAGATGACAATCTTTGAGTATAAGTGCGTCCCGTCCTTCCATGAGTAGTGTTGCCATACTTAATAAATAAAAATACAGGACACCCAGTTAAATTTAAATTTCAGATAATATAAAAGATGACAATCTTTGAGTATAAGTGCATCCCATGTAACCTGGGGACACTCAATTTACTCACAATTTACTTCAAATTCAAATTTAACATCAAACCCTATATTTTATCTGGCAACCCAGTCTGTGAGAGAATCAGACCCCATATCTCAGAATTTTGACAGTATTTATAAAAAATAAATGCCTACAGATGCAAATCACTCTTCACACTTCTTGGCAAACTTTCCTGCTTATACAATTGCTAACTTCTGAAGACAGGTCACTGGAAGAGCCTTCACCAGCTGGGGTTCAGATTCCATCTAGAAATCCTGGACACTTAAGTCTTTAGACAATCTGTGAGAGAAAAGACATCAGAAGAAAACATGCCATAAAGCGATAGTAGAAAAAGTGATTTCTTGCCCATCTTTTTGCAAGTTCTCTGCTGCCAAGAGGCCAGCTGGTATGTTTTAATTTTTCTTTGGCCAAAGTCCATTTACAAGACCTACATTGGTCTTGGACTACATCATTGGGCAGGCAACGTGAGAGTGTGCCACAGAACATGCTGCAAATTAGTTCCATGTGCTATGGGGATGAGGGGGAGATTCATATTTGCATGTGACTTTTAGATTTGCAGAATGTGAGAACCATAAAAGCTCTATTATTTATAAAATCACCTAATGCCTTTACATCACAGATGAGGAGGAGACTTGCTTGGGTCCAGGGAACAGAAATTATTTGTTCAAAGACTTACAGTGGGAGCTAGGACCAGTATCAGGGATGCTGATTCCAGGTCTAAGCCACCATTCCACATACATGCTACAATCAGATACCTAAACTGGGGTTGACCATGTGTGACTGCTTTACTATTGCCAATACCAAAGGCCCTCTTGTTCTTTCAATCATTTTACTGTGTATCCATAGTAAACACAACAGTGATGGCAGCTGCTACTGATTTGCAGTAGCACTATTGCACTGCGAGCAGCAGATCATGGGCTCTGGACTGCAACAGACCTGTCCAATTTCTGTTCCAACCCTTCACTAGTGGCAAGGACCTGGGTAGGTTAGGGAACTTAGCCTCTTGAAGCATTCCTTTCCTCATCTCTGGAATAGGGGTAATTATCGCACCTACCTCGAAGGCTTGCCATAAAGAGGACATGAAACATGGAGGCAGAGTTCTCAGCACAGGACCCGGCATAATGTAAGCCCCTGATAAACATCAGCCACTGTTCTAAATCATGAATACCGAGCTGGGTCCTGTTTTGCTGCACTTAAACTCCAGTCAGGAACAACACACATAGTCATCTCTCTTTGGAAAGAAATACTTTAAGTACTTCCTCTTAGATCAAGGTATAATATTCCATGAAATAAACAGATGATTTGAGCCAACTATCCAACAAAGCCAGCGAAACAATCCCATCCTTACTGTTCAGAGCTCAAGTCAAATTTGTTGTGCCATCTCTACCAGTGGTATGAGGAGGAAGGCCACGTATTATAAATGTTCTCTCGTTCTCTCCTGCCCCTCTAAAATATTCAAATGAGGTAGGGCTGATGGTTTTATTTGGGCTGTTTTAACGACTGCATCCAATTACATAGCCAACTCATTTAAGGATGATTGACTAAGTCAGCAGAATTTATTTTTGGTAATATCTCACCTCTCATTCTCCAGTCTTCTTTCACTACTCCACACCATAAACATTCAGTCCCTTTTTGTAACTCCAGTTCCTAAAGCCTAACCCTGTCACCCTCATATACCCTGAGAGGCCACCAGGAACCAAAAAATGACCTTTTCTTATGCTACCTCCATTTCCTAAGTTGACTGATCACTTTAGACATTTTGAGGGAAGAAAATTGAGCTAATTCAATTCAAAGTGCACCAAGTTCATGGCCCAGTTAATTCAGCCAATGTTTTTACTTTCCTAAAAAAAATAGATTTCAGCCCAAACTATAGTGGATTTTTCCGAGTTGCAGTCTACTTTGAGGTAGGAATATCTAAGTGAGAGAATTTTAAGCTGTGTGATGCGAGGAGAGAAACCCAAATGACCTCAATTTCTCCAGGCTTCAGGGATCACTCATCTCTTTAACACCAGCTGACGTGGAATGCGTCCCATCCTGTACAGCCATGGGAAGTCAGCTTTCTCCCCCTTGTGTTTCTTCAGATCCTAAGGAAATCTGACGTGTTGGACAAATCCATCCTGTAGTCATTTGTCAGCTCTTGTTCTGATCTGCTCCTCTGAACATCTTTACTAGATACCTCTCTCCACATCATAACTGCTCTGGGCTGCTGCCATTCTGTCTTACAAGGCTAGGCACCAAACGTTAAGCCAATGTCTTCCCTGAATTCCCCCCAATACAACAGTCACCAGGTTACAGTATATAAGAAAATTTCACTAAGGCTAGGGGTAATCAGAGGGGAATTGTAATGCAAAAAAAAAAAAAAAAAAAAAAAAAAACCTTCAAAATTCACTACTAAAATTCTACAATCACTACTCACATAGAATCCAACTCATACTCTTCCCTCCAAATTTTTCTGCCATTTCTCTTTTAAGCCTCCCCTCCCATCTCATTACTGCCCTCAGCTTGCACATATTACAAGATTTATCTACTGATTCTACAGGAATTACAAAAATGAACCAGTGAAAGGTCTGGAAAAATTCTGCCCCAGGTGGTGCCCAGACCTAATGGAATAAGATGGTCTGTGGGGTTGAAGGATCCATGAGTCAACCAAGAGAGAGACTGACTTGGCCAGTTGAATTCTTCTCCAGGGACATTCTAGGAGGATATGCTTGTCTCAGAGTGACACTAGGCTCAGGAATACAGGCATCTTCCAGGATCCATTTCTGAAATGCATTCAAGTGAGGAAGAAAATGCTTTCTTAGGATACTCTTTTCCTCAAAAGGGTTGTCCACATCACCCTCTGTTTCATCTTAGTTCTCCCTTTCTGAATTGCTTGCAGAGACAAACATACATTGATTCACTTATCCATTCATTCAGCAATTATTTACTAAGTGCTCACTGCATGAGAGGTGCAGTGCTAGATGTTAGGGAAGCACGACTGAAATAACATCCTTGGTCCTTCCTAAGGACCTCAGTTAGCAGAGGTTAGGAAATACACAGAAGAAGCGACTCTTAAATACATAAATTGCAAACTGGGTTCAGTGCTGTAAAGGGAAAGGACTGACTCTCGGATAGTAATTGGAAGCTGTCTTTTAGGTTGGGGGAAGGAAAGCACTTTATGGAGAGGAGATGTTTAAGCTGAGAAAGAAGGATAACAAGGAACTGGCAACATGAAGAGAATGTATAGGTGGGGGTGTGAGTGTGGGAGGTAGGTGAGGTTGGAGTGGGGAGAAAGAAGAGGAAAAACACTTACAGCAAAAGAACAGCCCGTGCAGAAGTCCCTAAGGGCTTTTTACAGGAACTAAAAGAAACAGCAACAACAACAACCAAAATCAACCAACTGATCAACAAACAAACTAGCATGCTGGAGCACAGTGAAGCAGGAGGCAGAAGGAGATGCAATTGGAGGGTTGCCAGAGGCCACTTTTTAAAGGCACTCATTGTAAGCCTCGGTAATGAGTTTCCATCTTATCCTAAGCATAAAGGAAAGTTAATGATGAAGGGAAGTGCCATAATCAGGTTTACAGTTTTTAAAAGATCACTCTGCAGAGATAGTTAATTGGCAAAAGTAAAGATGGGGAGACTATTATTGGGGTAGTTCAGGAGAAAGATGATCATGGAGAAAGTAGAGAGACAGAGAAAATTGAAAAGGCTCCAGATAAATTATGGGAGAAGAACAGCAAGGCTGTGAAAGGAGGACTCAGTAACTCCCTGAGGGTCACAAGGGAACCTCTGGCATCTTGAAAACGATCCAGGTGGTGATGTGGTGTATCTTTAAGTAGAAGCTGGGTGAACTGTACGCTTCTGGTGTGTTCATTCTACACTCTATGCTTTGTAAGAGCTACACTTGAATAAAAACGCTTACAACTGTGTGAATATCAGTGCTTTATTCTCAGTTGAGAAATCTTGAGGTGTTGGAGATAAGATATCAGGAGACCCATTTTGGTTTGTGAATGGTGAGATCCC
Organism: Galeopterus variegatus; assembly: GCF_000696425.1. Taxonomy (NCBI): domain Eukaryota; kingdom Metazoa; phylum Chordata; class Mammalia; order Dermoptera; family Cynocephalidae; genus Galeopterus; species Galeopterus variegatus. The sequence goes on from NW_007731538.1 coordinate 52,312, forward strand.
TGACAGTCACCCAAGCAGACATGTCATGTGGGTAGCTGCGTTTTTGCATCTGGAACTCAGAGCAGACCCGGGGTGATACATGTTATGGACCCTTCTCATTTTCAGAATTTTAATGCTACATTCTGAGTGGAATCAGATAGGAAATAATAAACATACCTTCTGAAAAAACAAATTGTAGGAAGTTAAACATGTTCATAAAATCTTAAGAAGTTGTTACACAGACTTCCCCTGGTTTCTATTGAAATTCTAAAGGTCTGATGGTAACCAGAAGCACAATTGGGCTTCCACTCTTTGTAACCTTTCTGAAGTTCTGGCAGCAGAGAAAACACTTATAAGGATCATTGTTTAAAATCATGAGTGGCCTAGATTTTGTTGTTGATTAAAACCTTTCACAGAACCACAATACAACTGCTTATGCTTGCGATTTTGAAGTGATTAGATAAAATACAGGCCAAACATCAAGACATCTATGCCTTCCAAACTTTTGGAAAAATAATTAAGAAGAAACATTCAATTCAAGCATTTTAAGACCTAAAGGATATGCTAAGTTATAATGTTGACTTTGTTAATTTAATGTTGTTGGGCTCTTTTACCTGCCTGTAATCCTGCTGACTGGGCCAATTGTCAAGCTAGGGCTGGGTCTGGAGCTCACAGACCCCTCAAGCCCATTGCCCAGATTGGGTCAAAACCCTTCACACACCAGGCTGGGTCCCCAAACCTCTCACATGAGGGCTATGAGCTAGGTAACCGGCAAGCAGGTCTCTGGGAGCCATAGGTTGGAGAGCATGGCCACACACAGTAGATGCCTGAGGCAGATGCCAGCCAAGTTGTGGTGCCCCACACTAACTCCACCCCCCTACACACAATTTGCTTACAAAGAATGCACCACACCACCCCCAACCAGACCTAAGGTGAGGGGGCCTGATTAAATTATTCTACTTTCCCAACAAATATATACTAGTCATCAATCAGTGGCAACATATCTGCACCTATAGCTACCAAATTCACATTTTTTTTTT
>NW_007731538.1:54209-66531 GCF_000696425.1 Galeopterus variegatus
TTTTTTTTTTCTTAAGTTGGAGTTATAATATGGGGAATTGCAAGTATCCAGATAATTAAAAGAAAAACCATTACTATATTTTTATTAATCATATGAATGAATCAGATAATCATTTTCCCTGAAATTAACTAAATCATTATTTTGTGTCTTGATTATATATTACTCTGCATCACTAATTCTTTCAAGATGAGTGAATCTCAGATCATACAGTAAAACAAAAATAAAAGTAGATATGTGCTTTTGTCTTCTACCCACTTACACATACAATCACACACACACACGCACACACCTTTTTCTACTGACATACGAACGCAAATGTTATAGGATGATGTTTACTATAAAGAATAGTTAGAAATATAAACCCTGCTAGGAAACTGATCCATGAAGAAATATGTTTAGAAACAGATCTGCCACCACTGAACAGAATACATGTCCAATCTGCAGGTTATTACAATTACTTCAGAATGGGTTGACAGCAAACTTCATTGAGAGTCAAACACAACATTTAAGCTGCCTCCAGGTTAATCACAGTGTGAGCCACACAGTGATTTCTGCGGGGCTGGTAGAATAATTTTCTGGCCCATCACCACCCAGTTTACACCAAGTCACTGGAGATACAAAAACATTTTTGAGACTCCTACATCCCAATGAATTATACAAATTATCTGTCAAAGGCTAGTTTGATTTAGCAGAAACTAGTGTTAGGCAAGACACCCGGGGGAGCAAATCAGAAACCACTGATAGAAAACACAGAAAGACTGGAGGGCATAAATGCAATAGAAAAGATACAAGGGCCATATGACATCATGCAGAGAGTGTGGCGATCATTTATTGATGCACACTCACGTTGTGAGCACACTTTAAAAAGCCAGTCCAGGCTCTTTTAGAGAAGGCAAAAATAATGTAGATGTTTAATGCTTAGAATAGAAGGAGATGTGGATGACGGCTTGCAAGTATAAAGTGATGAAAGAGTTAAAGACGTAATCAATATCTGCCTTCTAAATAGCTGCTGGAGTTCTTAGAGATAGGGCTAAACTGAAAGCAGAAAAATAAAAAAAATCCAGATTCAGTTTATTGGTGGGAGAAAGCCGAACAAGTTGACATTTAGTGGCCATTCAGAAAGCCAGCACAGTGTAGGGATTTCTGAGCACGAGAGCTAGAAGCCAGACTGCTGGGGGTTGAATCCAGACCCCACCTCTTGCTAATTTTGTAGTTGTAGGAAAACTACGGCACTCTCTGTGCCTCAGTTTCCTGGTCTGTAAAATAGGAATAATAATAGGACCTTTCCCATGATGTTATATTGAAGGTTAAATGAGTTAATTCTTGTACAGCACTTAAAACAATGTTTGTTAAATAAGTAGGCACTTAATAAACGTTAGATATTATGATTTGGAGATAATTGAAATGATTAGCTCAATAACAGGTTTTTCTCTAACCATTATGCTCACGGATGTATTGTATGTTTTACAAGAAGGAACAATTTATAAAAGTTTGTCCACATCCTCACTTACCTCATTTTCTGCTGAAAAGCAAGGATGACTTTATCTTCTGAGGCAGTCTTGTTTCTTCTATCTGGTCACTGAACTTGCAAGAAATCTGTGATTGTGTCTTTGCTGTCTCAATCCAAAAATAACATTCTAGAGATAACAAATATTTAGTACATGAGTATTTTTATAAATCACGTGCTATGTGTGGGGGTAAAAAATGTAATACCACTGGGCCCCTGACTCAGGCCATTACAATAAATTGTGTGGCAGCCATGTGAGCCCTAGACAGAGTAGGGGGGTAAGAAGTGGGAACAGTGCTGCGCTGTGCTGTCTGATGTACAGTACATGCTCAGTGAACACGCTCTTTCCCAGTCTCCTTTTCACATTTAAAAAGTCTCTGGGACATCCTTGAATTCTCCAACCCTTCACATTTAGAATATAGGAAAAGTAAACCAAGATTTTCTAGCATCCATTCTGATTTTTAAGCCCCATTGCTTACTATTTTCAGGAATTGGAAAGAAAAATATATTTTCCATTGTATTAAACACTTCCTTTGGTGGTTCCCCACACAGAGAGGAAATGCGATGCATCTCTGACCTATTATATCATCATATGGCTATTTTTTGCTTATATGAGATTGTTCCCCATAGAACAATTGCCTGTCTAACTATAATCGTTTATTTCATGTTGTTTNCTGTCAAAGGCTAGTTTGATTTAGCAGAAACTAGTGTTAGGCAAGACACCCGGGGGAGCAAATCAGAAACCACTGATAGAAAACACAGAAAGACTGGAGGGCATAAATGCAATAGAAAAGATACAAGGGCCATATGACATCATGCAGAGAGTGTGGCGATCATTTATTGATGCACACTCACGTTGTGAGTACACTTTAAAAAGCCAGTCCAGGCTCTTTTAGAGAAGGCAAAAATAATGTAGATGTTTAATGCTTAGAATAGAAGGAGATGTGGATGACGGCTTGCAAGTATAAAGTGATGAAAGAGTTAAAGACGTAATCAATATCTGCCTTCTAAATAACTGCTGGAGTTCTTAGAGATAGGGCTAAACTGAAAGCAGAAAAATAAAAAAAATCCAGATTCAGTTTATTGGTGAGAGAAAGCCGAACAAGTTGACATTTAGTGGCCATTCAGAAAGCCAGCACAGTGTAGGGATTTCTGAGCACGAGAGCTAGAAGCCAGACTGCTGGGGGTTGAATCCAGACCCCACCTCTTGCTAATTTTGTAGTTGTAGGAAAACTACGGCACTCTCTGTGCCTCAGTTTCCTGGTCTGTAAAATAGGAATAATAATAGGACCTTTCCCATGATGTTATATTGAAGGTTAAATGAGTTAATTCTTGTACAGCACTTAAAACAATGTTTGTTAAATAAGTAGGCACTTAATAAACGTTAGATATTATGATTTGGAGATAATTGAAATGATTAGCTCAATAACAGGTTTTTCTCTAACCATTATGCTCACGGATGTATTGTATGTTTTACAAGAAGGAACAATTTATAAAAGTTTGTCCACATCCTCACTTACCTCATTTTCTGCTGAAAAGCAAGGATGACTTTATCTTCTGAGGCAGTCTTGTTTCTTCTATCTGGTCACTGAACTTGCAAGAAATCTGTGATTGTGTCTTTGCTGTCTCAATCCAAAAATAACATTCTAGAGATAACAAATATTTAGTACATGAGTATTTTTATAAATCACGTGCTATGTGTGGGGGTAAAAAATGTAATACCACTGGGCCCCTGACTCAGGCCATTACAATAAATTGTGTGGCAGCCATGTGAGCCCTAGACAGAGTAGGGGGGTAAGAAGTGGGAACAGTGCTGCGCTGTGCTGTCTGATGTACAGTACATGCTCAGTGAACACGCTCTTTCCCAGTCTCCTTTTCACATTTAAAAAGTCTCTGGGACATCCTTGAATTCTCCAACCCTTCACATTTAGAATATAGGAAAAGTAAACCAAGATTTTCTAGCATCCATTCTGATTTTTAAGCCCCATTGCTTACTATTTTCAGGAATTGGAAAGAAAAATATATTTTCCATTGTATTAAACACTTCCTTTGGTGGTTCCCCACACAGAGAGGAAATGCGATGCATCTCTGACCTATTATATCATCATATGGCTATTTTTTGCTTATATGAGATTGTTCCCCATAGAACAATTGCTTGTCTAACTATAATCGTTCATGTCATGTTGTTTCCTCCACTAGCTCTGAAACTTTAAATGATATCAGATTTTGTGATTAAAGAAGAGATTGTTCCCCATAGAACAATTGCCTGTCTAACTATAATCGTTTATTTCATGTTGTTTCCTCCACTAGCTCTGAAACTTTAAATGATATCAGATTTTGTGATTAAAGAATTATGCTAATGTGACTAATGAATCTAGTTCATAATAGAAAATAATTTTTAATCCTTGAAAACTCACTTGTAACAAGGCAGGAAAAAAATTAGAAATATAAGTAGAAATCAGATTGTAAAACTGTCTATTCAGCTCCTTTGCCCATTTTTTAATTGGATTATTTGGTTTTTTACTGTGAAGTTGTTTGAGTTCCTTATATATTCAGGATATTAACCCCTTGTCGGATGTGTAGTTTGCAAATATTTTCTCCCATTCCGTAGGGTGTCTTCCCACTCTGTGGATTGTTTCCTTTGCTGTGCAGAAGGTTTTTAGTTTGATATGGTCCCATCTGTTTATGTTTTCTTTAGTTGCTCGTGCTTTTGTGGTCTTATTCATAAAATATCTGCCCAGTCCTACTTCCTGAAGTGTTTCTCCTATGTTTTTGATTAGGGGTTTTATGGTTTTGGGTCTTACATTTAAATCTTTAGTCCATTTTGAGTTGATTTTGGTATGTGGTGAGAGGAACAAATCTAGTTTCATTCTTCTGCATATAGATGTCCAATTTTCCCAGCACCACTTATTGAAGAGGCAGTATTTTCCCCAATGTATGTTCTTTGTTCTTAGTGCCTTTGTCAAAGATCAGTGGGCTGTAAGTATGCAGGTTGATTTCTGTGTTTTCTATTCTGTTCCATTGGTCTGTGTGTCTGTTTTTATGCCAGTACCATGGTGTTTTGGTTGCTATAGCTTTATGGTGTAATTTGAAATCAGATAGTGTTATGCCTCTGGCTTTATTTTTTTGCTCAGGATTGCTTTGTCTATTTGGGGTCTTTTGTTATTCCATATGAATGTTAGGATTCTTTTTTTCTATTTCTGTGTAGAATGTCATTAGTATTTCAATCGGAATTGTATCAAATCTGTAGATTGCTTTGGGTAGTATGGACATTTTCAAAATGTTAATTCTTCCAATCCAAGAACATGGAATATCTTTTTAGCTTTCTGTGTCCTCTAATTTCATTCAGTAGTGTTTGTAGTTCTCTGTCATTGTAGAGATCCTTGGTTAAGCTGATTCCCAGGTTGGTTTTTGTGTGTGTGTGTGTGTGTGACTATTATAAATGGGCTTGCTTTCCTAATTTCTTTTTTGGATAGTTTGTTATTGATGTATAAAAATGCTACTGATGTTCGGGTGTTGATTTTGTATCCTGCAACATTACTGAAGTTGTTATCAACTTTAAGAGTTTTTTTGGTAGAGTCTTTAGGTTTCTCTCTATATAGGATCATGTCATCTGTAAACAGGGACAGTTTGACATTATACTTTCCAATCTGTATGACCCTTATTTCTTTCTCTTTCCTGATTAGTACTTCCAATGCTATGTTAAATAGGAGTGGTGGGAGTGGACATGTTTGCCTTGTTCCTGTTCAATATCATTTAGAATGAAATTGGTGGTAGGCTTGTCATATATGGTTTTGATTGTGCTGAGATACTTTCCTTCTATACCTAGTTTGCTGAGAGCCTTTATCAAGAAAGGATGTCGAATTTTCTCAAATGCTTTTTCTGCATGTATTGAGGTGATCAATGCTTATCGTTCTTCCTTTTGGTGATGTGGTGTACCTTGTATATGTTGAGCCATCCTTGCATGCCTGGGATGAATCCCACTTGATCTTCTTGTATAATTTTTTGGATATGCTGCTATATTCTGTATTATGAATATTTTGTTAAGGATTTTTCCATCTGTTCATCAAGGATATTGTCTTGTAGTTTTCTTTTTTGTTATATCTTGGTTTGGTTTTGGTATCAGGGTGATGCTGGCCTCATAGAATGAGTTTGGGACAGTGGCCTCTGTTTCAATTTTTTGGAATACTTAGAAGAGAACTGGTATTAATTCCTCTAAGGTTTAGTAGAATTCAGCAGTAAACCCTTCTGGTCCCGGGCTTTTCTTTGTTGGGAGACTACTAATTACTGCTTCAGTCTTGCTTCTGGTTACTGATCTGTTCAGGTTTTCCATTTCTTCTTGTAAGACATACAAATGGCCAACTGGGAGATGAAAATAAATGCTCAGCATCACTAACCATCAGGGAAATGCAAGTCAAAACCACATTGAGATATCATGTCACTCCAGTTAGATTGGCCAGTACTAAAAAGACAGAATAACTAATGCTGGGGAGGATGTGGAGAAAGAGGAACTCTTCTACACTGCTGGTTGAACTGTACATTAGTATAGCCACTAAGGAAAACAGTACGAAGATTTCTGAAACAACTTCAGATAGAGCTGCCATATGATCCAGCAATCCCACTACTGGGTATATATCCAAAGCAATGGAAATCCTCAGGTTGAAGGGATACCTGCACTCCCATGTTCATTGCAACTCTATTTACAATAGCCAAAGTATGAAACCAACCTAAACATCCATCAAGGGATGACTGGCTAAGGAAAATGTGGTACATATACACAATGGAATACTACTCAGCCATAAAAAGAAATGAAATTCTACCATTTGCAGCAACAGGGATGAGCTTAGCAAACAATATGTTAAGTGAAATAAGCCAGACACAGAAAGAGAAATGCCACATGTCCTCACTCAGAAGTGGGTACTAAGAAATAAGGGAAGGAAGGAAGGGAGGAAGGAAGGAAGGAAGGAAAAAAGGCCCACAATAATACATTGATCTTTCAGAAGAAGAGAACAAATCTGTGATTACTGGAGGTGGGACGGAGGAGGGTGAGGGGAGTTATGGAGAGATTGGGTAAGGAGCGTAAAGAATAATTATGATTTGTAATAACGAATATGCTAATAATATTGATTTGATCAACACATGGTTTATACAGGTGATGGTAGTCAATGTTGTACCCCCAAAATATGTATAATCAATTATGATTCTATTAAAAAAAGAAATCAAATTGTAATGTGCCTTTCCTATCTCAAACTGGAACTAACATTTCATGTTACCAGAATATCAAAAAGCTTCTGCACCAATCATTTGTCCATTTCAGCATATCTTGGATGTTTGTTACTACATAAATCAAAATCAAAACGACATACTTAGAAATTTATCAACAAAACACTGCAAAGCATAATTCAAATAAAAAGTGAGTGAATATGGATTGCTAGAAAAAAACATTTTCTCTATTCTAACATGGATGTTTGTTACTACATAAATCAAAATCAAAACGACATACTTAGAAATTTATCAACAAAACACTGCAAAGCGTAATTCAAATAAAAAGTGAGTGAATATGGATTGCTAGAAAAAAACATTTTCTCTATTCTAACATTGTATGCACTTAGTATTTTAAATTATAAAAAGTGATAACTGTTATGACTATTCTGTCATGCAAAATTTTCAAAAAGGGGTAAATATTTTTAAAATGGAGGTTGGTCATTTGGAGTAAAACCATCATCCCTGATTTTATTTTTTGTTTTACGTCTAATGTCATAGTCTGTTCATATTTTTTGATCTTTTATAATTCATTCCTTTATTAATCAATTTAAAAGATGTTATTTAATGAATGTCCACCCTGTATCAAGCACTGTAGTGATATCAGAGTTGCAGAAGAGAACAAGGCAGATAAAAACCTGGGCTCACCTGGAGCTGGCATCCTACTTCCTGAAACTGTTCTAAACATCCTGGGAAATACAAAGATTCCTCTGCAATCAAGGGTGATAAAGAATAGTCAGGACAAAACCACTGACAAACATTCTGTGCACTTTTATATAGTAATATCATAGAAAAAATAATTTATTATAGTAACAGTCTTCATTTATTGAGCATCTATTATTTATTAGGTCATGAGTTAAACATTTGGTACATTTCCTTACTTAACCTCCTCAAAATCTGATGAGTTATACCATAATTATTCCCATTTTATACATAAGGAAAGTATGTTTTGCTCAAGATCACACAGCTCTTAAATGATAGAGCATGCATTTCAACATAGATCTGGGTCCAAGTGTCTATTCTTAAACATTTATGCTCAACAAATTCTGATTGACGCAAGCAATTGTTGGAGCACAATAAATTTCTAGGAAATGAAGCCCATCTAGATTAAGGGCTGATGAGATATTGAAAAAACAGTGTGTTTTCAGAAATTCTCTATTTAAAAGTGTGGCCATAAGACTGTAGAATTAGAATGTGCACAGGGAACTGAGGGTGGTGCTACACAATTTTACAGAAACATGGCACCATAATGCTTAACACGTGGAAAAGTTGGGTGACTCAAAGAGAAAACATTGTTCTAGAGGACAAAAAGAGGATGCAAGATTCCTAAGCTCTGTTTCACTTTGGTTTTTGCCATTTCATTGCATTATTCCATGGCATGTTTTGATTCATTTAAAGATCATCTGATTAGAGTTGTTTTCTCAGTCCTTTTCCAGGCAACTCCCATCATGCATGTGTAGCTGATTCCCTGACCCCTTCTAAGGAAAAAAGTATGAAAATAGTCTCATTCTTTTCAACTCCTAGAAAAGAATGCCAAATGAAGGAGGTCAGTAACACAAAGGGCATGGGACAGCTGTGGAATGAGTGGCAGGTGTTTCATGAGTCACTAATAGCTGGATTCCATCTCAAGGACTGCATTCTTCAGGATGTCTGAATACTCACATCATGATGGATTGTACTTAGTTTGGGAACCATATAAATAAATACAGAGGACTTGTATTTTTATTACCTCTAGTCAGCCTCTTTATAAAGTCAACTAAAATTCTGGGTAATTTAAAAACAAAAGAAAACAAAAAACCTTCTGATCTAACCTGAAAGTAAGAAAGTTATGGACATCAAAAACAAAGAGAAAATCGGGGATCCTGGGAGTTATGCAAACACCAAAGTTGGCTGTTACTAAGGGCTAGAACTGGGAGAGTGAGAGTCTCCATTCCGATGGCTGCATAGAGTGCAGAGATCAAGAGAGCAGACTCAGGGTTGAGAATGTTCCTCCTTACTCCCAGGCTATTGCTGTGGACCCTGAGAAAGTTTCTGGCCGCCTGTTCTTTCTGTTCCCTTCTCCAAAGAAGTCAGACCTATAGCCAGATAGCAAAGAGGAAAGTGTGGAGACCCATAGATATGAGCCTGAGACGTGCCTTTTCCTTCCTCTTGTCTAGATGGCAGAAGAACTTTCAAAAGCTGCTCTCTTCTCACCTTCCCTCCTTCAGGGTCTCACAGGAGCCCAGCAAGCTTTCTGACAAATGTACTGCTGAGAGCATGTGCTTGACTGTGTCCAGGACCAAGCACAACGGACAATGCAAGTCAGGACTGCAGAGGCATGCTCAATGGATTTGGTCTTGTCTTCTTAAAATCCCAGACAAACCTGGGTGCTACTCCTTTAATGACTGGAGCAGAGGCAGCTACCTGCAGGGGGCGCTGGTGGTTAAGTCTATTTGCAGGCCTGGTCTGTATTTCCCTGGGCTACGTCTTTGGATTTCTGGTGGAGTTTGCAGGGTTTCTGTAATTGGCTCTAGCTCTCCCTGCAAGTCTCCAGGAAGGACCAGAGACTACCAATAATACTAACTCAGGCCGTTTACTTACTCTGTGTTGACACTGCTAAGTCCTGAACACATGCAGTGTCACCCCCACTTTGCCTGTGTTGAAACTGAAGCTCAGAGAAGTCTAGGAACCCACTAGAGTTACACAGCTAGTAGGTGAGCAAGTCTGGACCCCACAGTCTACACGACTTAGAGCTACTCATCCAGTTTCTGCTAGAGTGTCTGCTCTATCATCATCTCCTCTGCTCAGGAACCACCAATGGTGTTTCTTAGAAGCTGAGAGTAGTGGCTACTCCTAGTGTCAATATCCCAAAAAGGTACCTCATGATTCAGTTATGGCAAGAGTCTCAATCTATCTAATGTCGGGCCTTAAAAACTAACGTCACCTTAAGTGATATTACAAGCGGCACCATTATGGGCCCACAAGGGTGTATTAATGTGGCAGCCTAAGACGGCACTGGGAGGAAGTAGGGTGGGAGTGTCTGCGGAACCTTGCCTTAGCCCTTATTGGCCAAATATGTGCTTCTGCGCTCATGAACACTGTGTGGTTGCAACAGCTAGGCATTGAGACAGGATGCATGCCGCTTGACCTTTAAGCTGATAAGATTATGTAAAAAACCTCCCTTCCCCATTTGCCTTTAAAAGCAAGTGCTTGTGTGATAATAAACGGAACTGCTCGACAGAACCCCCGCTGCATCTGAGTGTCCTTTAACCGGGCTGTTTGGGGCCGGCGGCTGTGCTCACCTCTCTTCATGGCTCTCTTCCCCCGTCTCCTTCCAAAAGGGGACTGGAGGGAAAGAGGAATCCCGGGCTGTTTGCTCGCCCACCGAAAGGAACGAGGCTAGGGCTGTTCGGGCTGGCTGGCAGCGGACCCGACAGGGTGGTGCCCTGTGTGAGGCATTTTTTAAAACTTGTGGGTGAAAGGGGAGTGAGTGAGGCCCCCGGCTGCTCGGTCCTGAAAGAAGGTTGATGAAGGGTGATAACCAGCAGAATGGCCCCCGTAACCGCGGTAGTCGCCATGAAGTAATCCACCTGCATGTCAGGGTGAGTACCATAACAGGGGGAAGTCCCTGCACTTCTGTGCCCTGTGTTCCCTTTGTCCCTTCCTCACAGGGCAACATGGAAGGCATGTGTGGAAAGAGTGATGAGACAGCCTGCAAGGCTCTAAAGTACATATTAAAAAGCAGAGGCCTGGAAATATCTGACTCCACGTCCATCAATGCCTGGCGTCATGTAGTGAAGGTGGCCCCTTGGGCACCTTCATCCAACTTGTTCTCATATGAGACTTGGGACCGGGTTCAGACCCTGGCCAGAAAGAATGAGATTAGTCATGGGCTAGACCCCCACTTAGGGTTCTACCTAACCATCTCTGCCCTAAAGCTTTGCTTCCTTCCCGAGCATCAGGAAGGGGCAGAAAGGGATTGGGTGCAGTTTGATGAGGAGAGGAAAAAGGAAACAAAGCTGCCAATGCAAGGCCCTGAGCCAGTGAGTGATACCTATGCCCCTACCCCATCACCCCACCAAAGTTTAGCCGAAGGAGCATCACCCCACCAAAGTTTAGCCGAAGGAGAGAAAGTGGCACCTGAAGAAGTGGAGGAGGCTATCCCCACTTTAAAAACACCCCCGCAGAGCCTCAGGTTTTTCCTGTTATGGCTCGCTGGGAACCACCAGCCGTCCGCAGGCCGTGGGGGGGAAGCGGCCCCTCAGGCCTATCTGATCAACGTTGTAAAAGAACTAAAAAAGGCTGCTGCCGAGGCCAGAACTTTATCCTCAGCCTTGCAGGCTCAGACACAAAACTTAACTGAAGCCTTCAAGGCATTTACCACCCTGATCGGCTCAGGAAACAATACTTCCCCACCCTTCAAGGGACAATGTTTTGGTTGCGGAAGACAAGGTCATTTTAAAAGCCAATGTCCCAAGGCTAAAGGCAAAAACCCCCCTACCACACCTTGCCCCCCGATGTAAAAAAGGATTACATTGGAAAAAGGACAGTAGGTCCAAATTTGACAAAGCCCCCAGTGGAAATAGGCCAGCCGCTTGGTACCCTTGGGAAGCTCATGACCTTAAAGAGCTGGAAAAAGCTGTCGCAGAGGATGGGCCCAATTCCCCATGGGCAGAAACCATCCTCCAGGGCTTAGTGCACCAACCTTTCACAATCCAAGATTGGAAAATGCTCTGTAAGGATGTCCTCCCCCCAAACTTGTTTATCAAGTTCTGCGCCTTCTTTAAAGAAGAGTGCCATGTGCAGGCAGAGATAAATCAAGCAGTAGCATTGCCCAATGCCACCAAACCCGGACTCACCTTCCCATGGGTTCTTGGCAAAGGTTCCTGCGTAGGTGTCAACAAACCCTTTTGCAGCACTGTGGCAAATTTCACCGCCCCCAAAACCCAAAATAAGCGGACCTGAAACAAGCAGGCTGCAGGGGCAGCTGCGGTGGCCATCAGCTCCCTCTTGGGAGTTCTTGGAGCGGGTACTGGGATCGCTGGAATAGCCTTGGCACATCAACAGGTAGCTTCCCTTAGGGAGGCAGTGGACATAGATCTTGGCTGCTTGGAGGTGTCTGTATCACATTTAAAAAAAATCGCTAACATCACTTTTTGAAGTTGTTTTACAGAATCAACGTGGATTAGACCTGTTATTCTTACAGCAAAGAGGATTATGCGCTGCCCTCAAAGAAAAGTGCTGCGTCTATGCTGACCACTCTGGAGTGGTCAAAGATTCCCTAGCTAAGATTAGAGAAGGGTTAGAAAAGCGAAAAAAAGAATGTGAAGCCAATAGTAATTGGTTCCAAAGCTGGCTTTCAAGTTCCCCGTGGCTCACCACCCTGCTGTCCTTCCTGGCGGGCCCCCTAGCCAATTTCTTTTTTCTTTTTTTTTTTCATAGTCAACTGTTTTTTTTTTGTTTTTTTTTTGTCTTTTTGTCTTTTTCCATGTCCGGCAACGGATCGCAACCCTCAGTGTTGCCCCCGTACCGGACCGGGGACCGGCAACGGGATCGCAACCCTCGGCGTTGCTA
>NW_007731538.1:67108-68216 GCF_000696425.1 Galeopterus variegatus
TGGCCGTACAGCAGTCCGTATATGGGATCCGAGCCCTCGGACGGGAGCGCCGCCAAGCTTCCCAAGCGGTGCACTATCCAGTGCGCCACCGGGCCGACCCCATAGTCAACTGTTTTATTCAGCATCCTGTGGCCTAATATTTATTTTACAATGAATCTTAAGGAATCTCTAAAATATCCTTAGTATTCAAGACCCTTTTTGGGTTTAGAAGTTAACATTTTGTAAATAATTGGAATTGTGGCAAACATAAATTTTTTTTGCACAGCCCAAGGCTAAATAGGTACAAGAAAGATAGAAAGGAATGTTGTAGCTCTTGTCCTCAAGGAATTTGCTCTCTAATGTACAAGATATTGGTAACATTACAGTAAAGTAATGGTTATAATACCAAATGTGTGAATAAAGATATGTCTTGTGTAGTAAGGGAACTCAGAGTGGGAGATGGCTAATTCATCTTGAATGTAGGTAGGCTAATTCACCTTTTTTTTTTTTTTATTTTAAAGTTGGGAAAATTATAGTTTTATTTTATTTATTTTATTTTTTAATTTTATTTTGTCGATATACATTTCGGTTGATTAATGTTGCCCCTTACCAAAACCACCCTCCCTCCTCACTCTTCTCCCTCCCCCCACAAAATGTCTTTTCTGTTTGCTTGTCTTATCAACTTCAAGTAACTGTGGTTGTTATATCTTCTTCCCCCCCCCGTTTTTTTTGTGTGTGTGTGTGTGTTTGAATTTATATATTAATTTTTAGCTCCCACCAATAAGTGAGAACATGTGGTATTTCTCTTTCTGTGCCTGACTCGTTTCACTTAATATAATTCTCTCAAGGTCCATCCATGTTGTTGCAAATGGCAGTATTTCATTCGTTTTTATAGCTGAGTAGTATTCCATTGTGTAGATATACCACATTTTCCGTATCCACTCATCCGATGATGGACATTTGGGCTGATTCCAACTCTTGGCTATTGTAAAGAGCACTGCAATGAACATTGGGGAACAGGTATACCTTCGACTTGATGATTTCCATTCCTTTGGGTATATTCCCAGTGGTGGGATAGCTGTTCTGAGCATTGACTATCTGTCTTCTGATGGAATCTGTGGTAACCTAG
>NW_007731538.1:68946-148487 GCF_000696425.1 Galeopterus variegatus
CTGCCCAAAGTGATATATAAATTCAATGCAATCCCCATCAAAATTCCAATGACATTTTTCTCAGAAATGGAAAGAACTACCCCTAGCCATTTTCATCTTGGGGCCTTATGCCATTTGCCAGGTTGTGTCCCTATAAGGGGCAACACCACTTCTCTCGTAATGCTCACCCAGGTGGTAGAGGAGGTGGCCCATAATGAAAGCCCTGACAGCCTTTGGATCTATATGGTCCTTTAAATAATCAATACCAACTTATAAGGCTCCGCCCTGCCCCCGCTTGGCTGGATAGTCAATGACGGTTAAGATTTCTAGAGGGAAACAACCTAAGACAGGTACAGCCACCAGAGGGAATGGAGGTGAGGCTGGGAAGGTTAGCCGTCTCCAGCTGCCTTATTAAAACAAAAAGGGGCAGATGTCGGGCCTTAAAAACTAACATCACCTTAAGTGACATTACAAGTGGCGCCATTATGGGCCCACAAGGACGTATTAATGTGGCAGCCTAAGATGGCACTGGGGAACCTCCATACCATTTAGGGTGGGGGTGTCTACGGGAACCTTGCCTTAGCCCTTATTGGCCAAATATGTTCTTCTGCGCTCGTGAACACTGTGTGGTTGCAATAGCGAGGCATTGAGACAGGATGCATGCCGCTTGACCTTTAAGCTGATAAGATTATGTAAAAAACCTCCCTTCCCCATTTGCCTTTAAAAGCAAGTGCTTGTGTGATAATAAACAGAACTGCTTGACAGAACCCTGCGTCTGAGTGTCTTTTAACGGGGCTGGTTTGGGGCCAGCGGCTGTGCTCACCTCTCTTCATGGCTCTCTTCCCCAATCTCCTTCCAAAGGGGACAGGAGGGAAAGGGGAATCCCAGGCCATTCGCTCACCCACCAAAAGGAACAAGGCTAGGGCTGTTCGGGTTGGCCAGCGGCAGACCCGACATCTAAGACTTTTAATAGGGAAAACTCAAAGCATTTAGGACACTTTAGAGAAAAAGGATCCTTAAAATTCTGAAGTTTTATTGTTTCCATTTTATTATTTGTTTAACAGCTAGATATCTTATATGCACAACCTAGTTACCATGATCACAGAAAAAGTATTTTTATTTTGATTGAATAAGGACCACATATGGTGAGGAGAGTAATCTCCAAGGCTTCGTGCTCCCCAAGGCCACTGAGATTTCTCATGATTCATAGGGACTGTAACACAAAGTCTTATGGATAAATCACCTTTTTCTGATTGTGTTAACATTCAACTGCTACTGAGTAAGTCAATTCTCTGGCTTTTTCAGGCCTTGGAGTACATTTCTGGAAACCCACTCATGTTCACCCATCACCTTTTTTCAAAAGAACGGGAAGCTGGCTTGAATATAAAATATTGAATTATGTTTGGGGAGAGTGCTGAGAAAGCTGAACTGATGTTCCTCCAAAATCTGCCTGTCACCTGCTGTGAGTTTCTGAATCATGCCATGAAGAATAAAGTACTGCCAGGAGTGTCTCAGATAAAGTGTCAAAAGTGTCTGATTTAATTGTTAGCGTAAGGATTTAAGTTGCTGTTTTTCCCCAGTGCTAACACCTCTCATTGATTCAGGAGCATTTCCATTTGTTGTTTAACAGAAACAGCTTTGGTATTTATAGTCCTATCACTCTAGAAGAGAAGCATTTGCAATTTGCACTTTCAATTTTGACTCCTAGACTTCTTTTTCTTTAAACACCCTTCATATGGGTGTCAGACAGCAATTCAATGAATGCTTTGCTAAGAGTTGCACATAGGAATTCTCATCTCCATAGGCATAGCTTTTGGAAAGACCCCACGATCCTTGAAATCTAAATTGATGAGCCCTAGTTAGCCCCAACTCCACTATGGTCAGGGCTTGGGGGTAAATCTGCATGTGTGCTCATGTGTGCATGCCTGCATGCTCCAATTGGAATTATACCTTATGGCACATTGCCTGTCTAAAGGTAGTCACATCAGTATGTAGTTATATCCCATTCCACAGGCTTTTCTTGTGGTGTGACAGTAAGCATTTCTCCATCAAGAAGTGGGGTCTTTGTCTCCTCCTAGCTAACTTGAGGGGATCTTTTTAAATTCCTTGAGCAATAAAATGTAGCAGAATTGGTAGCCTTGACTTCCATGGCTAAGTCAGAAAAGGCAATACATACTCTTCCTGTCTGTCCCTGTCTCTGTCTCTGTCTCTCAGTACTGCCCTGAGAGCTCAGCCACCATGTTATGAGGAAGCCCAAGCCACATGGAGGCCACATGTGGATGATCTGGCCAACAGTTTTAGTTAACTGATATCTGACTCCAACCTCATGAGACACCCTGAGCCAGAAGCAACCAGTTAAAACACACCTTAACCCACGGAAATTGTGAGAGATAATAAATGCTTATTGTTGTTTTAAGTCACTACTCTTTGGGGAGATTTGTTATGGTACAATAGATAATTAGACACATTTCTCATTTTCTCAGATTTAAAGATCCATCAGTTTACAAATATATTTTTCCTATTTTGATATTGCAAATGCTCAAGTGATATTTCTGAATCAATTTTTTGTCATCAATAGACTCGTTTAAAATAATAGTTAACATTTACTGAGGACTTACTATATACCAGGCATTATTCTAAATACTTTATATATAGTAACATATGCATCCTCCAAATAAACCTGTGGAAGTGGGCACTATTAGCCACTAGTCTATGCTACCACAGGAAACTTCAGAATGCCCGGGATACCCAGCAGCTCTCCAGGTTTTGGGATACAAGAAATAGGCCTGGGCATTGAGTGAAGTTGGGGTATAGGGAAGACTCACTGTTTGATGGGCAAGGGAGAAGAAATCATTTGTTCATTCAAGAAGTACTTGCTGAGCCCCTCTATGTGCCAGGCCTTGATCCAAGTACTGGGGATACTGCAGGAAACAAAATGGGAAAAATACCCTGCTTTCATGGAGCTTACTTTCTGGTGTAACGGGCATGTCTCTTCAAGTTTCATAGGAGGGCCACCACCTACTCCACACTGCCCCCTCCTGTCTGCTGAGTCAAGTATGGAGCACATGGAGGGATCACCGGCACATTCTCTACTCTTCTCTACTGCAAAGTAAAAGAGCACAACTAATAGAATGCAAAGTCAGGAGAGAAAGAGGGAAATCTCAATACCAAATCAAACCCAATTAAACATTAAAAAAAAGAAAGAAAGAAAAGAAAAAGAGATTTTGGCAATAATTTCTGAAGGGAAGAAAGAGGAAGGTAAGATACTTCCAAGCAGGGTAAGCACATCTGAGTAGGGACTTAATCCAGACAGACTAAGGAAAGCCTGGGGACACTGGAAACCATAGGGTATAAGTCATAAGGGGAGACGGGAATAATCCAAAGGACCATTTTGCTTACTGGGAATTATTCTTAGAATCAGCCCTGATGGAGACACAAAGTGCTACAAAAATCACAACCATTTCTAAGTCACCCCAGAGATTGTATAAAATAGCCAGATCATGTTACTAGTTGTTCACTTTTCCTCTTCCACTGAGTCCTGAGGATTTACAAGAGAAAGAATGAAGCTATCAAACCTAACTTCTCTCTAAGATCGTTCATTTGACTGCTCACCTTAGGAAAATTGTGGATTTTGCAGATCCCTACAGAGTTATAATTGTAAATTGACTCCTCTAGATAAAGAGGATGTTTGTGCAAAGCTGATCACTAGGCTCCAAGCTGGATAGAGAGCTTGGCCAAACCAGTGCTGAGACCTCTTGACCCAGAAGCCCAAGACAGCAAAGTGGCTTGTGAGAAAAAGACTAGAAGCACTGCCAGGACCTGAAGGATTTCCCAAAAACACATGGCCAAGAGCTGGTTAGCTGGAAAACTATCGTGGGCCTCAATAGATTTCTTTGTTCTCTTGTGAAAAACAACGATCTTCCTTTCATACAATTACCTGATTAAAAATCTTACTTCAGTAGCCTCTAAAGGTCAATTAAAATCTCAAAATTTTTTATCATAGTCTTTTATGGCAAGTACAGCCGAGGGGAAGCAAAGAAAGTCTGAGGATCCTGATGTGCGTTCCTATTCTTTACCAAAGTGTTCCAAAGATAAACTTGCTCTCTACACCTTCCTCAAACTTCTTGAAATGGAAAAGATAAAAGTGTCATCTAAATAAAAATGCCCCAAACGAAACCTGAGTTAAACGGAGAAAAATCAGACAGTTACCTGTGTTTTAAACACATACACAAAATAAAAAGTGTCAAGAGTTTAGAATATAGAATCTTAAAGTGCATTCAATGTCATCTATAGAATATGTTTTAAATTTGAAAACAAAATGAAGATACTCTTTCTTTTGTTCCAAATTAATTGGAAAGTAGGGAATAGTAAAGAAATAAACAATGCTTCATCCAACCATGGAAGGCAACCAAACGCTCTAGGCCAAGCTCTTCACCTGGGCAGCCTGCACCTGGGCAGGGGAAGTTGCTCTCTCTTTTCCCTTCTTGGGTAAAAGAATACTAAGCTACTCATTGAATGGAAGCAGAATCTTTCCCTACATAGAGAGACATAGCTTTAGAGAAAAAAGTAAAGATACTTCTTGGAAGGTACATGGTTATATGGTTATGTAATTTTTTTTTCCCTGAGATGATATATAACAGAAAAATTAAAAATTCTGTACCAACATACAGACNCTCTTCTCTACTGCAAAGTAAAAGAGCACAACTAATAGAATGCAAAGTCAGGAGAGAAAGAGGGAAATCTCAATACCAAATCAAACCCAATTAAACATTAAAAAAAAGAAAGAAAGAAAAGAAAAAGAGATTTTGGCAATAATTTCTGAAGGGAAGAAAGAGGAAGGTAAGATACTTCCAAGCAGGGTAAGCACATCTGAGTAGGGACTTAATCCAGACAGACTAAGGAAAGCCTGGGGACACTGGAAACCATAGGGTATAAGTCATAAGGGGAGACGGGAATAATCCAAAGGACCATTTTGCTTACTGGGAATTATTCTTAGAATCAGCCCTGATGGAGACACAAAGTGCTACAAAAATCACAACCATTTCTAAGTCACCCCAGAGATTGTATAAAATAGCCAGATCATGTTACTAGTTGTTCACTTTTCCTCTTCCACTGAGTCCTGAGGATTTACAAGAGAAAGAATGAAGCTATCAAACCTAACTTCTCTCTAAGATCGTTCATTTGACTGCTCACCTTAGGAAAATTGTGGATTTTGCAGATCCCTACAGAGTTATAATTGTAAATTGACTCCTCTAGATAAAGAGGATGTTTGTGCAAAGCTGATCACTAGGCTCCAAGCTGGATAGAGAGCTTGGCCAAACCAGTGCTGAGACCTCTTGACCCAGAAGCCCAAGACAGCAAAGTGGCTTGTGAGAAAAAGACTAGAAGCACTGCCAGGACCTGAAGGATTTCCCAAAAACACATGGCCAAGAGCTGGTTAGCTGGAAAACTATCGTGGGCCTCAATAGATTTCTTTGTTCTCTTGTGAAAAACAACGATCTTCCTTTCATACAATTACCTGATTAAAAATCTTACTTCAGTAGCCTCTAAAGGTCAATTAAAATCTCAAAATTTTTTATCATAGTCTTTTATGGCAAGTACAGCCGAGGGGAAGCAAAGAAAGTCTGAGGATCCTGATGTGCGTTCCTATTCTTTACCAAAGTGTTCCAAAGATAAACTTGCTCTCTACACCTTCCTCAAACTTCTTGAAATGGAAAAGATAAAAGTGTCATCTAAATAAAAATGCCCCAAACGAAACCTGAGTTAAACGGAGAAAAATCAGACAGTTACCTGTGTTTTAAACACATACACAAAATAAAAAGTGTCAAGAGTTTAGAATATAGAATCTTAAAGTGCATTCAATGTCATCTATAGAATATGTTTTAAATTTGAAAACAAAATGAAGATACTCTTTCTTTTGTTCCAAATTAATTGGAAAGTAGGGAATAGTAAAGAAATAAACAATGCTTCATCCAACCATGGAAGGCAACCAAACGCTCTAGGCCAAGCTCTTCACCTGGGCAGCCTGCACCTGGGCAGGGGAAGTTGCTCTCTCTTTTCCCTTCTTGGGTAAAAGAATACTAAGCTACTCATTGAATGGAAGCAGAATCTTTCCCTACATAGAGAGACATAGCTTTAAAGAAAAAAGTAAAGATACTTCTTGGAAGGTACATGGTTATATGGTTATGTAATAATACTAAGCTACTCATTGAATGGAAGCAGAATCTTTCCCTACATAGAGAGACATAGCTTTAGAGAAAAAAGTAAAGATACTTCTTGGAAGGTACATGGTTATATGGTTATGTAATTTTTTTTTTCCCTGAGATGATATATAACAGAAAAATTAAAAATTCTGTACCAACATACAGACAACTTAAAAGATCAAGAAAAAATTTATTTGTCATATTTATAGAAAATATTTTCTATTTATACGTAGTTCATACAAATCAACCCAATAGAAAAATGACTTAAAATTCAATAGAAAAATGGAAAGGGGATGTGAAGAGGCAATTTGCAGGAAGCAATACAATCAATTATTACACAAAAGATGCTCAGTGTCATTCATTAATGAAAATGGAAATAAAGATTAATGTAATATTTGTTCTCAGAAAGGAAAAAATCAAGAGTTTGAGGTTATCTTGTACTGTCAAACATCTGGGAAATATGGGCTTCACACATTGTAGATGAGATAATAATTTGGTATAAATTTACTACAGGAAAATTTGCCAATACCTATCAAAATATGAAACAAACATGTTTGTGACCCAATAATTTTACGGCATTCACACAAATCCAAATAAAAAGTTTACTGCTAAGAATTTCCCTAGATATACATAAGTTTATAAAAATGTGTGTGTGTAAATGTGTGGGTGTGGGTGAGGCTATAACTTCACACATATGGAGATTCATTGTAGTATTGTTTGTAAAAGGTTAAGACTGGATACAACCAGAGTCCATCCACAGGGATTAGACAATTGATGGGACTATAACATAATAAAATACTGTAAAGTCATTTAAACAATGAATTAGACCTGTATGAAATTATATGAATATATTTCATAATGTAAGTGAAGAAAGCAAAGTATGGAATTGTGTATCTAATATGATCCTTTTGCTATAAAAGGAAGATACAAATATACAGGGAAAGGGAGATGTAGGTATATACGATGCCCACCTCCTTGTACGATGTATAAGAAACCATCAGTCAGTTACACGGAAAATGTCTAGGAGGTGGGGTAAAGGGTAAAGAATTTTTATTTTTCATAGAGTATTTCTTTATACTTACATTTTCTAGTCTAATACATTATTAATTTCATCTTACAAACCAACAGGGTTATCTGAGTGGGGAAATTGTAGTCCAAAATTTTCTTCTTTGTACTTCTGTGCATTAAAAATAAATAATATTAGCTATTAACATTAAAAAGTGTATATCTTCCTCCCTCTTTATCTTGTACATTGAGAATCAAAGTCAAATTTCTCTACTAGTTACATAATTAAAACCTCCCAAATTCAAAAAGAAATTAAGAAAAAAAAATTTTTTTGGACCGGTAAGAGGATCGTACTAGTTACATAATTAAAACCTCCCAAATTCAAAAAGAAATTAAGAAAAAAAAATTTTTTTTTGGACCGGTAAGAGGATCGCAACCCTTGACTTGGTGTTGTCAGCACCACACTCAGCCAGTGAGCGCACTGGCCATCCCTATATAGGATCCGAACCCATGGCCTTGGCGCTACCAGCACCGCACTCTCCCGAGTGAGCCATGGGGCCAGCCCAGAAAAATTTATTTTTTAAGAAAGGGAGTATATTAGGATAAACCAGTATATTAGGATAAATACCTGTCTTCGCATAGCAGTGGGTTTTCTAGTCAATCTTTTTATGCGTTTCTTCTATTTATGTCAGTTCACATCTGGGGATGGTTCAGACGCCTTCAGTTAAACACTTAAGAAAATAAAAGTATATATATGTAAAAGTATGTTTGTTTATATATATATATGCAGAATCACAATTAAAGAAACCTGGTGGCCATATTCATTATTTTATTTATTTTCCATTAAATACAGTTTGCTTATTTTTATTGTAAGTTTTAAGGTGTACAACATGGAATTTTGATATACATATATGTACACATATACATAGTGAGATGATTATAATAGTCAACAAAATTAACATATTCATCACCTCTTACAGCTATAGTATTCTATTCTATACAAATACATTTGAACTATACCAGAGAATATCAAATCATATATTAATATTTAGGCATAAATAATATTTATGGTAGTTATACTTTAGAACATTAGAACAAAGTCAGACCACATCTCCCAACAGATGAAGATTATTGCCCAAACGTAGCACATGATGACGTAGGTGATTTGGGTGTAGCCTATCAGCACTGATAAGGATGAAAGAGACAGACTTTATTAACATAAACAGTAAGCTCTCCAGGCTTCCTCTTCTCAGTATCAGTCTCACTTGGGTTGGCCCTAAGCAGTACCAAGAGTGAACACCAGAGCTATGCTCCATTATGAGGAACATCAAACAAATAACAAATTCAATCTGTGAAGAAAGGAAGAATTGTCAGGCAAAGCTACCAAATCAGGTGTCTTCAGGACAGATATTGAAACACAGGAAAGACCAAGAAAAGCAAAATAAATTTGACAATTTAGATAAAATAAATTACTTCCAAAACAGTAAAAAAAAGAAAAAGAAAAAGAAATTCTGAAGAGCTTATATCTATTAAACCAATCAAATTACTAATTAAAACTCTTCAACAACTACTACACACGTATTAAAAGTGCTAAACTCTAAAACCTGACAATAGCTAGAATAATTATTATGGTAATGAATTAGAGTTGGAGACATCAGCATGAATTCATGTTTAGCTTGATGTAGATACAGATAGATATATATAGACCATATACTGCTGGAGTGAAAGTGTATAGATATCTGTATGAAAAAAATTTATCATCTCTTACATCACAGCATATAAAAATTTTAATTTGAAATAGACCACGGACCTGAAAGTAAAATTTAGCTACAAAACTTCTTTAAAAAATAAAAATCTTCGTATCCCTCGGGTAGGCAAATACTTTTAGACAGAACACAGAAATCACAAACCATAAATTTTATTTTATCAAGTTAAAAACTTTTGCTCTTTGAAAGACATCATTAGAAAAATGAAAAGGCAAGCCACAAATGGAAGAAAATATTTGCAGTATGTAGATCTAAAGAAGGATGTTATTCAGAATACATAAAAACATATCACAACTCAATATGAGACAACCTCCTTAATAAATAAGCAAAAGATCTTTAAGTATGCATCTCTAGAAAATATGGACATTTTATTTTTTTTTCACTGACATAAATTTATTGAAGCAAAATGTACAAATTATGAAAACCTGCAATTTCTGTTATTATTCTTTGCATGCCTTTTTATTTTATTTTATTTTATTTTTAAATTTTATTTTGTCAATATACAATGAGGTTGATTGCATACTTAAATATATATATTGGTGAAATGACATGAAATCTGGAATTTGCTTTAAAATACTTCAGCAACAGGGCCGGCCCGGTGGTGCACTGCTACAGTGCGCCGCTTGGGAGCGCAGCGGTGCTCCCGCCGAGGGTTCAGATCCCACATACAGACCAGCTGCTCACTGGCTGAGCGAAGTGCGGGCACAACACCAAGGGTTGCGATCCCGTTGCTGGTCCCGGTCCGGTACGGGCGCGACATTGAGGGTTGCGATCCGTTGCCGGTCACGAAAAAAGACAAAAAAAAAAAAAATACTTCAGCAACAATAATAAAAAAAAGATAGTTGAAACAAAAAAAAAATAAGCAAAAGATCTGAGAAAACACTTCATAAAAAAACACAACAGCCAATAAGTACATGAAAAAGTGCTCAACATCATGTCATCAGGAAAAAAATTTAAATCAAAAATGAAATACCACTTACCCATGGAAATAGTTAAAATTAAAAGGACTGACAACATCAAATGTGGCTGAGAATTTGAAACAACTGGAAATTTCATACCTTTTCGTTGAAAATAAAATGGTAAAGTAATTTTGGAAAACATGTTTGGCAGCTTCTTATATTTAAACCTCAACATTTTACTTCAGTGTATTTGCCCAAAAGAGATAAAAACATAGAGCCACACAAAAACTTGTACACACATGTTTATGGAAGCATTTTTCGTAATAGTAAAAACGGGGGAGGGAAGGAATTGGACCCAAATGCTCATTAAACAGGTGAATTAATAAAATGTAGTAAGCCCATACAAAGAAACACTAATCAGCAATAAAAAATCTAAAACTACGAATTTATATAGCAACATAGTGAATCTCAAAATATTATGTTGAATGAAAGAAACAAAATATAGAATTTATTCTGTATTTTCTCATTGGTATAAAATTTAGAAAACACAAACTAATCTGTAATCACAGAAGTGGACCAGTGGTTGCTGGTGCCGAAGGCAGTATGTGGAATGGATTGTAAATGAGCAGAAGGAATTTGGAGGGAGAGGGACGGGTGTGCTTAAAATGTTCTTTTTCTTGATTGTGGTAATGGTTTCTTGAGTGTATGTGGGGGTCAAAACTCAACTAATTGTATTTATTAAATTGATGTAGTTTATTGTACATAAATTATACTGCAACAAAGCTGTTGATTTTTAAAGAATCGTTTACCTGCAATTTTAGACAGAAGTCATCCTACAAATCACTACACAAGCCAGTTGCCAAAAAAAAAAAATGACCTAGAACTGAGAGAAACATAGACCACAGTTGTAGTGAGGGGTGGGAGCCAAGATTAAGAGCTAGCTGATAAATATCAGGAAGAGAGAATCAAGAGAAAGATATCTTTGGTCCTAATTGTAAGAGATGGTGACTTATCAGGTCAGACTCTGATGTCTTCAAAGATTCTTGTGTCCCTAAGAGGAGCTGTTATCTCACCAAAATCGCATCCTCTGATCCATGCCTTCCTTAACTCAACCCCATTGCCCCTACCCCGTAAAGTTATGGGTTCTGAGGTTAACACCCACCTTAGAACTCTGCCAGGTAAATAGGAAGATATTATCTGTTAAACTAACGTCTCAAGTAGTGATGTCTGAGAATCTTTTAATGTCCTCTTTCCTCTTCACCCCCTCCCCATTTGAGAGATTTAAATTTCTGCAGACACAGTTAGTGAAACCCATAGCATAAATTCTAAGTGTATAATTTGAGAAGTAGTGGCTAGGGAAAGGCTGGGATGGGTTTGGTCAGTGGAGTTTTTGCCTCAGCTTCTGCAACTATGAGACTCCTTCTAAAGGTAAGGTCAGCCCTGCCAAATCACACAAGAATGCAGACCTGAGCTTTTAGCTAAAGGAAGATACTAGGTAGAGAAAATGAGCTTTCACCTTTAAAAACTTTTATTTTCATTGCACCAACACTAGAGTGTCCGTAGGACTAATGCTCTTTTCTGGACAACTTCTGAGTTCTCCCACTGTGGTCTGCATCTCGTGGTTAACAGATGACTGGGGTACAAAGATAGGACACACATGCCCCGGCTGACCTTCTCAGAACCCTGAGCTATTTTTTTAACTACTTGCCTGTCTACAGAGGCAACCTAATAGAATCAAAAATTAAAACAAAACAGTTGTGTTATTTTGAGTGGACAGCTCTTCAACTGCTTCCCTATGGGAAATATTAACATCTTAAGCAATCAAAAATTATATAGAATATGTAGTATGGAATTGTTTCACAAACTAATAATTTTTTCCCCACTCTTTTCCCTTCCCTCAGTGCAGGCTGTATTAGTTTGAACTGTGTGTTAAAATCCTCACCCCCAGTACCTGTGAATGTGACCTTATTTGGAAATAGGGCCTTTGCCAATGTAATTAGTTAAGGAGCTCAAGATGAAATCATCCTGAATTTAAAGTGAGCCTTCGATGCAATGACCAGTGTGTTTATGACAAGAGAGGACACACAGAGACACAGAGAAAAATGCCACGTGAAGACGCAGGCAGAGAGTGGAGTGGTGCAGATATAAGCCAAGGAACACCAACATTGCTGGGAGCCAGCAGCAGCTATAAAGAGACAAGGAAAGACTCTCCTCTGGAGCTCTTGGAGGGAGCATTGCCCTGCTGTCACGTTGATTTCTGACTTCGGGCCTGTTGTTATAAGCCACCCAATTTGTGGTAATTTGTTATGGCAGCCCTAGGAAACTAAATGTACAGACCAATCCTATAAGCCCACCCAGATGATCAACTATATTTAATTCAGACCATGTCCTAAAGCTATGTCGGAGGAACAAGGAACTGAAATTAGAATCAAGAATTTTTCATAAACCTACCTTAAGAGCAAAAGACTAAATGATATCATGTAGGAAAAAAAAAGAAAAGCTGGTAAAATTGCAAATCGGTACAACTATTTTAGAAAACAATCTGGTGTTATTTTGTAAACTGATCTGAATACACTTTAGCAAAACATGACCACAGCAAAGGAGAGAAACTGTTGCACAAGTTGACAAGTGCAGGAATATTTTTTAAACATCATTATTGCTAATAGCCACAAACTGGAAATAATCCAAATGTCCATCAACAGGATAATGATATATAAAATGTTCTGTATACTTACAAGTGGAATGTTATTCTACAGTGAATATTTATAAAATACAGCTACACAAAACAAACTGAATGACTTTTTCAAACATAATATTGAACCAAAAAAAGAAAAAGAATATATACATAGTATGATTCCATTTATATAAAATCCTGAAAATAGTCCTCAAAAGTAAATTATACATGAGAGGGTTGCAGGGGGTGGGAGTGACTTTAAGTACATTGCTAACATTCTTTTTATTAAGCTGGGTGGTACTCTCATGAATGCTTGTATTTATTTTTCTATACCTTCATTCATTAAATTCTCTTTCTTACGAAATATTTTAAAAATCAATTTTTTTCTTTTAGGAATTTTATAGTTTCAATTTTTATATTTGTCTTTAATACATTTTGAGTTGGTTTTGGTATATGGTGAGAAGTGAAAGTCTAGTTTCATCCTTCTACACGTGGATGTCCAGTTTCCCCAGAACAATTTATTGAAGAGGCAGTCATTTCTCCAATGTATGTTCTAGGTGCATTTCTCAAAGATCAGTTGGGTGTAAGTATGCAGGTTGATTTCTGGGTTCTCTACTGTGTTCTATCGGTCTGTGTGTCAGTTTTTATGCCAGCAACACATTGTTTTGGTTACTATAGCTTTGCCGCATAATTTGAAGTCAAGTACTGTAATGCCTCTGGCTTTACTCTTTTTGCTCAGGATTGCTTTCGCTATTCTTGATCTTTTCTTGTCCCATATGAATGTTAGGATTCTTCTATTTTTGTGAAGAATACATAATTTGAAGTCAAGTACTGTAATGCCTCTGGCTTTACTCTTTTTGCTCAGGATTGCTTTTGCTATTCTTGATCTTTTCTTGTCCCATATGAATGTTAGGATTCTTCTATTTTTGTGAAGAATGTGACTGGTATTTTGATGGGTATTGCATTGAATCTGTAGATTGCTTTAGATAATATGGACATTTGTACAATGTTAATTCTTTCAATGCATGAACATGGAATGTCTTTACATTTTTTTGTGTCCTCTTTAATTTCGTTCAGCAGTGATTTGTAGTTATTGTAGATATCTTTCACTTCCTTGCTTAAATTTATTCCTAGGTATTTAATTTTGTTGGTGACTACTGTAAATGGGCTTGCTTTCTTGATTTCTTTTTCTGTTAGTTCATTGTTGGACTATAACAATGCTACTGATCTTTGCATGTTGATTTTGTATCCTGAAACTTTACCAAAATCACTTATCAGTTCTAACTGTTTTTTTGTTGAAATTTTAGGCTTTTCTAAATAGGATCATGTCATCTGCAAACAGGGACAATTTGACTTTGTCTTTTCCAATATGAATGCCTTTTATTTCTTTCTCTTGCTTGATTGATGTGGGGAAACACCTCAGGAAGTAGGACTTGGCAAAGATTTTATTAATATGATCCCCAAAGTACAGGCAACAAAAGAAAAAAATAAACAAATGGGATTATAGTAAACTATAAAAAAAGGCTTCTGAACAACAAAAGAAACAATTAACAGAGTGAAAAGACAACCTATGGAGTGGGAGAAAATATTCACAAACTATGCATACAAAAAGGGATTCATATCCAGAATATACAAGGAACTCAAACAACTTAACAGTGAAAAACCAGGTAACCCAATTTTTAAAATGGGCAAAGGAGCTGAACAGGAATTTTGCAAAGGAAGATATACAAATGGCCAAGAGACACATGAAAAAATATTCAACATCACTAAGCACCAGGGAAATACAAATGAAAACCACATTGAGATATCACCTCACCCCAGTTAGACTGGCTATTATCAAAAAGACAGAGAATTACAAATGCTGGCAAGTATGTGGAGAAAGGGGAACTCTCCTACACTGATGGTGGGAATGTAAATTCATGCAGCCATTTTGGAAAAAAGTATGGAATTTCCTCAAACAACTACAGATAGAACTGCCATATGATCCAGCAGTCCCACTACTGGGTATATACCCAAAGGAATGGAAATCATCATGTCGAAGGGATATCACACTCCCATGTCTATTGAGCTCTGTTTACAATAACCAAGAGTTGTAACCAACATAAATTTCCATCAGTGAATGACTGGGTAAGGAAAACGTGGTATATATAATCAATGGATTACTACTCCACCATAGAAAAGAATGAAATCCTGCCATTTGCATCAACAGGGATGAACTTAGGGAAAATTATGTTTAGTGAAATAAGCCAGGAATGGAAAGAGAAATCACTGCTGAACGAAATTAAAGAGGACACAAAAAAATGTAAAGACATTCCATGTTCATGCATTGAAAGAATTAACATTGTACAAATGTCCATATTATCTAAAGCAATCTACAGATTCAATGCAATACCCATCAAAATACCAGTCACATTCTTCACAAAAATAGAAGAATCCTAACATTCATATGGGACAAGAAAAGATCAAGAATAGCGAAAGCAATCCTGAGCAAAAAGAGTAAAGCCAGAGGCATTACAGTACTTGACTTCAAATTATGCGGCAAAGCTATAGTAACCAAAACAATGTGTTGCTGGCATAAAAACTGACACACAGACCGATAGAACACAGTAGAGAACCCAGAAATCAACCTGCATACTTACACCCAACTGATCTTTGAGAAATGCACCTAGAACATACATTGGAGAAATGACTGCCTCTTCAATAAATTGTTCTGGGGAAACTGGACATCCACGTGTAGAAGGATGAAACTAGACTTTCACTTCTCACCATATACCAAAACCAACTCAAAATGTATTAAAGACAAATATAAAAATTGAAACTCTTTACAAACTCAAAGCAATGAATCACTTAGCCAATAATTTCAGATAAACAGACATAATCAGATCTCTGTTTGGACTTCATGATGGAGAAAGTGTGCAGACCCTGACTGTTTCACACTGCTGTTCTCTATGCCAGTAAATCGACCATTTGTAATATTGCCTCTGCCAAGAAATCCCTCAGGCCCTTGTGCTGTCTCAACAGAGGATATATGAAAAGACTGAACAAATATCATTGTTTTATCCTCATTCCTGTTCTCAAAGCTTTTGCAAACTTAAGCAATCTATTTTTTATGATCTCTTCAACAAATTGTAGAAATCTATTGAAACAATTCCCAGTACTGGTACTTTGAGTTTGGAAGTTAAAAGGCAAATGTTTGCATCACTTAAATGCTTTGATAAAGTAATTTTGAAATAAAATCATGATCTCTTCAACAAATTGTAGAAATCTATTGAAACAATTCCCAGTACTGGTACTTTGAGTTTGAAAGTTAAAAGGCAAATGTTTGCATCACTTAAATGCTTTGATAAAGTAATTTTGAAATAAAATATAAACTAAAATGAAACCAAAACTAAAGTCTCAGTCAGCATCAAGATGACTATATTTCTCTAACTTTTTCTAGCTGAGTCTTTCATACCCAATGAACCTGAGGCCAATGAATTACTGATTTTGTGGAATGATAAAGCTTCTTTAATAATATTAGAATCTGAGGGATGGTGACAAGTCAAGATGGCAATGCAAAGAAAAGAGCACATGGTTGCAATGGTGCTTGCTTTTTACCTGTTGAACTGCATGCGATGCTGGGCCTGGGTATGATTCACTCCCTATTCTAAGATGGGTCTGGTCACCTGGTGGATATGTCAAAAGTGTTGGAATCACCTTCTTCTTTTCCCTCAGCCCTCCCTGAGAATTACCTCTGTAGTACAATTGCACACACCCTCATCAACTAAAATAATCTCTGCAACCTTACTTCATCTAAAATGAAAAAGAAGAAGAAAATGACTTGGATGCTTGATGTAACCCTCTTGAAAAATAAGGAAGCCCTACATCTAGAGTTTATCTTTTCCATTAGAACGGCATGTATATCACACAATGAATATATAAAGAGAGGGCAATTAGTTTATTTTTAAGAGTCAGGTAGAGAATGATTGTTGTCTTGAGCTAGAATCCAGCAAAGTAAAAGTAGCATTTTTTTTCTCAGTGTTTTCACCATACATCTACAAGCAAATAAAGTTACCTCTGATATGACAACATCGAAAGAAATAAGGAGAAGCAAATTGGTCTGGATTCTTAGACCAAAATTTGCAGAGAGAATTTAAGTATTTTTAGATATGAAGGAAATATTCACATGAAGTTGTTGGGGAATTAAAAAAAAGAAAGAAACTGCTGGGAGATTTGGAACTGATAAGCCTCAGTTTCCAAATTTGTAAAATGGAGATAATAATTGTACTTTCTTTACTGGATAGCTGTGAGACTTTAATGAGATCATATAACTTCTTAACAAAAAGTTGAGTACTTATGTTACAGCGTGTTACAGCGAACTCTCAAGGAGAGGCAGGACACTGAGGTTTGCAGCAGGAAGCAGAGTTTATTGATGCTGGCCATGGCTTAGTGGACTTGTGTCACAAAGGCTGAGCCCAGAGCACAGTGAGGCTGTCTCTTTTCATATTGTTACACTTGCAGATTTCAAAGTGGGGTAGATAACCTTATGTGGTTATAACTTCCGTCTAGGCAGGAAAAGTTCCAGGTCCATTAGCTGTTACAGCAGGGTGGGAAAGTCAAATGTTGTGTCAGCCACTGCAGCGGAGCGGAGCACAGCTGGGCATATATGACAGCAGGGTGGGGCTTAGTCAGGAGAGCAGTCAGGAGAATATGGGTGCCTCACTTAGTAACTGCTTAATAAAAGTTACAATTAATGATTATATTTACATTATGTCCCAGCTGAAATAGTCATTTATATATAAAATTTCAACGTTGATAAGGTGAAATAGTAATAAAAATACTACATACCAGAATATTGTGTAGCACCCTACACATCAATTTTTCTTCCATTATGTCATTTATTGATCACAGTCACCTCGAGGTTCCATATTTTCATATTCCAGAAGAGGAAAACAAGGGAATATTGTTCCACCTCTTTTATGTGTCCATTGTGCCAAAGACAGTCTCAGACGTGCCTGAAAATTGGTTTCAACCGTTTTTAACTAATATACTTTGAACTACATTTTTAAAAGTTTGATCATGACAAGATGTTCTTTAAATTACTCACCACGGTGTCCTAGAAGTGCCGTATTCAAAGAAATCTCTTTCATTTT
The DNA here is from genome assembly GCF_000696425.1 of Galeopterus variegatus. NCBI lineage: Eukaryota > Metazoa > Chordata > Mammalia > Dermoptera > Cynocephalidae > Galeopterus > Galeopterus variegatus. The sequence goes on from NW_007731538.1 coordinate 86,605, forward strand.
CCTTTTGTGTCCCTTTCTTTAAAAAAAAAAAAAAAAAGTTAAAGGTATAAGTGCAGGAACATGTCATTATGCAAAGGCACCTCATGAGATTTTAATCAGCAGGTATCTCAGGGACATTTTCCAAGTGGGATGAAATAAAGGTGCAAAGAATGTAGTGGCTTTTTTGTTTGCTTGTTTTCAACAAAAGCTTTATTGAATTAACCATGGAATAGATTAATGATAATTTATTATAGGAAAGCTATGTTAAATCTATGAAATGTTGTTGTTTTCCTGGGAATTGTATGGTGATTAAAATGATTTAATTGTTCCTTAAAATAGCAAGTGACACCTATTCCAGGTAAGGCGATGAGCTAGCCCCATCCTGACTGCTCATTAGAGTCACCTAGAGCTTTCAGAAACCACTCGGTGTCTGCATCTCACTCCCAAAAGATGATGTCTTAATTGGTCTGCACTGATAACGATTCAAAAGCTCTCCAGGTATTTCTAAGTCTGCAGCCGTGGATGAGAATTACTTCAATATTACTGTGAAAGATGAATAAAAAACAAAATTTAACCTCTCCTCAAGAAGCTTCAGATTCTACTTAAGGAAAATATAATTTTAAAATTCATTGCCATATTTTTAAAAAGTGTTAAATGACCTTATTACTGATAAATTTTATATTCCTCTATTTTCCTTTCTCTTCTGCCTATCTCTCTAGTAATAGTTGAAAGCCAGAGAAATGGAGAAATCACACGTTGGAGTAAAAAAAAAAAAAAAAAATCGAGGGCCACAATAATATGAGTTGTTACAGATACATTTAATTATACAGAAAAAGAATTTCTTCTTGAGAAATGAAATGTGCCCAACAAGTGATCAAGCATAATTATAGATGCTTAGGGAGTGTGTTAATTGTGAAAACTGAGCATTAAGAATGGATCGTGCTGGCTTTCTTTAGGGCTCTATTGATGCTCATTTGTTTGGTGATAAAAGCAAAATCCCGGGTTGCCCCATTAGCTTTATCTTCATTTCTGCCTTCCCCAGTAAACCACATGGAGCTATAACTTGAACCCAATTTTGCTATTATACCATGAGGAACTCAGCTCGCCTTGTTCATAGGCTATGCCAAAAGCTGCAAAAGTCTCAGTGGAGGGAATCTGATTTCAATTTGGGTGTAAAAGTACAATCCCCCCTGCCAGGTTTAAATTGAGAGCATATTACTCATTTTTAGTTAATTTCTCTGCCTGCAGAATAATTTGGCACATGTGTGCAATGTATGTTATCTCACCTGCTTCCTTAGGGACCCTGACCTTGATGGGATGGTTGTAATTGGGGGGAAAAGTTAATCATGAGAATCATAGTTAAACACCCTGTTTATGTTAGAAAATACCACAATGGCTTTTGCATACATTTGAAAAATAGTGGTACATTCAGGACACTTAAATGCCTTCATGTTTTGTAGTCCATGGTCATTTTTTCCTTTGATAGCCAAAATAACTCCCAGGTCTCCACCCTAGGTGTCCACAGGGCATTCAGCCCTTTTCACTATGTTCCTAAAGATTCCTGGGAAGGAAGTTTCTGGCCTTCTAACACTATCCTCCTTTCCCCACTCCTCACCTTGCCTTTATGACTGCCATTCTGCCATATAAGTCCATCACCCTATGTATGGACCCAGAGTCCTCCACTTCATTTGCTAAAATATGACTAATATGATATTGTTGTGTGTAAGATTTTATGTGACATAGGGTATCATCACACCAAGGCAAAAGAAGCAATATAAAATTAAATATTAGGTATTGCTCTCCAGTCATTTGCCCAACATTACTTACCAAATATTACCCACCCACCCTGTGAGTTTCTCCTGCCTCTAACAACAACCTTCCCCTGACCTCAGGTCTCCTACTACAGCAATTAAAATTTCTACTGACCCTATCTCTGACATCATAGGAAAAACAAAAATCTGTTACTTCATTACATGTAGACTTTTTTCTTTTTTTACAGAGGTGATTGAACATTTTATGTTTTTATTTATTTTTATTTTTTTTATTTTAACTTCTCAATATACAATGTAGTTGATTTTCATGTCCCTTTACCTGTTCCTCTTTCCTCCCTCCCTCTCCCCACCCCCTCCATCTATATCATATCTGTTCACTTGTCTTAACAAATTCAAAGAATTGTTGTGATTGTTGTGTCTTCTCCCCACCTCCATCATTTATTTGTTTGTATATTTATTTATTTATTTTTAGCTCCCACAAATAAGTGAGAACATATGGTATTTCTCTTTCTGTGCCTGACATGTCCATCCATGTTGCTATGAATGATAGTATTGCATTCTTTTTTATAGCAGAGTAGTATTCCACTGTGTAGATATACCACAGTTTCCTTACCCACTCATCTGATGATGGAAATTTGGGCTGGCTCTTGGCTATTGTAAATAGTGCTGCAATAAATGTGGGAGCACAGGTATCCCTTCAGCATGATTATTTCCATTCCTCTGGTTATATTCCCAGCAGTGAAATAGCTGGGTCATATGGGAGATCTATCTGTGATCGTTTGAGGAACCTCCATACCATTTTCCAGAAAGACTGCACCGTTTTGCAGTCCCACCAGCAGTGTAGGAGAGTTCCTTTTTCTCCACAACCTCGCCAGCATTTATCATTCTGTTTTTTTTTGATATTGGCCATCCTAACTGCAGTGAGATGGTATCTCAAAGTGGCTTTGATTTGCATTTCCTAAATGCTGAGTGATGTTGAGCATTTTTTCATGTGTCTGTTGGCCATTCATGTATCTTCCTTTGCAAAATGCCTATTCAGCTCCTTTGCCCATTTTTTAATTGGGTTACTTGTTTTTTTTTTTTTGATGTAGTTCTTTGAGTTCCTTGTATATTCTGGATATTAATCCTTTGTCAGATGAATATTTTGCAAATGTTTTCTCCCACTCTGTTGGTTGTCTTTTCACTCTGTTAATTGTTTCTTTTGATGTGCAGAAGCTTTCTAGTTTGATATAATCCCATTTGTGTATTTTGCCTTTGGTTGCTTGTGTGTTTGGGGTCATATTCATGAAGTCTGTACCCAATCCTAGTTCCTGAAGTGTTTCCCTTAAGGAGTTTTATTGTTTTAGGATATATATTTAATTCTTTAATCCATTTTGAGTTGATTTTGGCATATGTTGAGAGGTACAGGTCTAGTTTCATTCTCCTACATACGAATATCCACTTTTCCCAGCACCATTCACTGAAGAGGCAGTCTCTTCCCCAGTGTGTAGACTTGACACCTTTGTCAAAGAACAGATGCCTGTTGGTATGTGGGTTGGTTTCTGGATTCTCTATTCTATTCCATTGATCAGTGTGTCTGTTTTTATGCCAGTATCATGCTGTTTTGGTTATTATAGCTTTGTGGTATAGTTTAAAGTCAAGTAGTGTTATGCCTCCAGCTTTTCTTTCTTTCTTCTTTATTTATTTACTTAGTTACTGATTGATTGATTGATTGATTGCTCAAGATTGCTTTCACTATACATGGTCTTTTGTTACTCCATATAAATGTCTGGATACTTTTTTCCATTTCTGAAAACAATGTCATTGGAATTTTGAAGAGGATTGCATTGAATCTGTAGATCACTTTGGGTAATATGGACATTTTCACAATGTTAATTTTTCCAATCCAAGAGCATGGGATATCCTTCCATCTTTTTGTGTCCTCTTTAATTTCTCTCAACAGTGGTTTATAGTTCTCTTCACAAAGATTTTTCACATCCTTGGTTAACTTTATTCCTAAGTATTTTATTTTGGGGCAGCTATTGTAAATAGGCTAGCTTTCATGATTTCTTTTTCTGCATGATCACTGCTGGAGTATTAAAATGCTACTGATTTTTGTATGTCAATTTTGTATACTGCAACTTTGCTGAAATCACTTATCATCTCTGAGAGGAATTGTAGAGGCATTAGGCTATTCAGTATATAGGATCATATCATCTGCAAACAGGGCAGTTTGACTCCATCTTTTCCAATATGGATGCCCCTTATTTCCTTCTCTTCTCTGATTGCTTGAGCTAGTACTTCCAACACTATGTTGAATAGGAGTGGTGAGAGTGGGCATCCTTGTCTAGTTCCTGTTCTTAAAGGAAAAGCTTTCAGCTTTTTCCCATTCAGGATTTTGGCAGTGGACTTATCATACATGGCTTTAATTGTGTTGAGATACTTTCCATCTATACCTAACTTGGAGAGAGTCTTTATCATGAATGAATGTTGAATTTTGCCAAATGCATTTTCAGCATCTTTAGAGATGATCATATGGTTTTTGTCTTTGATTTTTTTGATATGGTGTATCACATTTATTGATTTGTGGGTGTCAAATTAACCTTGCATCCCTGGGATGAATTCCACTTGATCATGGTGCATAATTTTGTGTACGTGTTGCTGTATTCTGTTAGATAGTATTTTATTGAGGATTTTTGCATCTATATTCATCAAAGATAATGGCCTGTAGTTTTCTTTTTTTGTTGTATCTTTGTCTGGTTTGGGTATCAGGGTAATGTTTGCATCATAGAATGAGTTTGGGAGAATAGCCTCTGTTTCAATCTTTTGAAATAGTTTGTAGAGAATTGGTATCAGTTCCTTTTTGAAGATTTGGTAGAATTCTGCAGTGAATCCATCTGGTCTTGGGCTTTTCTTTGTTGGGAGCCTTCTGATAACAGCTTCAATCTCTTTTGTTGTTATTGGTCTGTTCAGATTTTCTATACCTTCTTGGCTCAGTATTGGTAGTTTGTATGTATCCAGAGATTTATCCGTTTCCTCCAGATTTTCAAATTTGTTGGCATGTAGTTGTTTATAGTAGTCTCTAATGATTCCTTGTATTTCAGAGGTATCAGTTGTAATATCACCTTTTTCATTTCTAATTTTTGTTATTTGGGTCTTCTCTCTTTTTTTAGTCAGCCTTGCTAATGGTTTGTCAATTTTATTTATCTTTTCAAAAAACCAACTTTTTCTTTCACTGATCTTTTGTATTGTTTTTTGAGTTTCTATTTTATTTAGTTTTGCTCTGGTTCTAATTATTTCTTTCCATCTATTAACTTTGGGTTTGGATTGTTCTTGTTTTTCTAGTTCTTTAAGGTGAAGTGTTAGGTTGTTTACTTGCCATCTTTCCATTCTTCTGAAGTAATCATTTAGTGCGATAAATTCCCCCCTCCGTACTGCAGTATCCCATAGGTTTTGGTATGATGTGTCTTTATTTTCATAAGTTTCAAGAAATTTTTTGATTTTCTGTTTAATTTCTTCTTGGACCTGTATGTCATTAAGTAGAATGTTGTTTAACTTCCATGTGTTTGTATAGTTTCCAGAGTTTCATTTGTTATTGATTCCTAATTTTAATCCATTGTCATCTGAAAAAATACATGGAATAATTCCAATTTTTGTGAATTTGTTGAAACTTGATTTGTGACCTAACATGTGGCCTATCCTAGAGAATGTTCCATGTGCTGATTAGAAGAATGAATATTCTGAGTTTGTTGGATGGAATGTTCTGTAGATATCCGCCAAGTCCAATTGGTCTAATACACGTAGAAATTTTAATCCCTTTTTTTCACCATCCTCTGTGTTATGATTAATGTAAGAAGCCCTGCTAACGTGTTTTTCTTCCTGCCCTCCCAAAACAATCTGCCCACACTTCAGTGAACTTGTAACATACCAGTTTTTCCTTCCTGCCACAAATATGGCTGAGGGCTATTTATCTGGCCTACAGCATCGTCAGCACACCCCTTGGAATAAGCCCCAGCGTGCCCCATCAATGGTCTACAGCCACCCCAGCTTGGAAATGGCTGATCTCTACGCTGGCAAAACTATCAAGTGAGCAAATTTGGCCTATGATGCAGTTCAGTTTTGGTGAAAGCATTCTTTGCTCTCCACTTCACTGTGAATTTTCCTCCTTTATCTTTTCACCTGCTTTCTGTAGCGGAGCTGATGGACACTCATGGGGAAAGAGTAATGGAAGATCTGCAGTAAAGTGTTAACTCTCCCAGAGGCATCAGATTGTAATGTGTAACCCAACTGTCAGCCCAGAGAGCTTAAAGAAAGAGTATCTCTACCTGTGGGATACTAATCATCCTAAAGCCAGTGGAGAGTACAAGGGGCTTCAAAAAGTTTTTTCAGATTGTAATGTGTAACCCAACTGTCAGCCCAGAGAGCTTAAAGCAAGAGTATCTCCACCTGTGGGATACTAATCATCCTAAAGCCAGTGGAGAGTACAAGGGGCTTCAAAAAGTTTTTGGAAAGATTTGTATTACCTTTGAATTCTATTTTTCCACAAACTTTTTGAAGTTCCCTCATATGTCTTTGGGGGAAAGGGCCTTCCCAACTCCATGGAATCACACAGTATAGCATGACTTCTTATGCCATCTTTCCATACATCCCTCCTTTCACAGACTAGTTTACTTTAATAGAAGAATTTAAACAGATGAGATACAAATAAAATCATGTCTTCCTCTGTCAATCCAGAGTGCTGGTTTAATGTCTCAAGCTTATGCTTTTTAATTTCCTCCACATATTCAATAGATACCCGATGTCCAGGTCTTGTAAAGCACTGTCTGATTTTTGAATGAGAGGAATGTGCATCTCTCTTCCCCTTAAACATTAATTAAATTGTAAACTCACCAATCAGGGTGTATTCCTGCATTTGGAATAGTGTCAAGTAAATATTCAGTAATGAGCATTATGTTACAGTGGTTAGGACTGTGAATCAGAATCAGACCCCCTGGGTCTGCAACTCAGCTCAGATACTTCCAAGGTGACCCAGGGCAGGTTACTTAGTATGTCTGGCTTATTTTCATCAATATTTAAGATGGGGATAATAAAGTAACTGCCTCACGGGTTTGTTATAGGAATGGAATGAAACGATTTTTGTTTAATGCTTAAAACAGGGTACAGAAAGAAATTCAAGTATGACTCTTCATGTCTGTGTTCAATGAGGTATCTATGTGATGCAGGTATCAAGGTGGCTGTATAGCTGAATTCAAAAATTACAAACTAAAGTGCAATGAATATGCTATACAACTCTAAACCTTCCAGCCTCTTGGAAATTATAAAATGTAAAGAGAGGAGAAAGAAAGGAACCAGTTATGAAGAGATTTCTTTGAAGAGATGTGTACCTGTTCTGAGTGCTTATAATCCCTCTTGAGGTGGATGGTTGGGGTGTGTGGTCTTGTTATTTTTTAACCCATTGCTTTTTAACTTTGAGGTGAGAAAGAGCTTGGATGAGACCACTCTAAGATCTCAATATATCTTGTTTGGGGCTGGAAAATATTGTGGATCTGACTCCTGCTTCATCAATCAGGACAGCTGAATAAACAGAGGTGGGCTGAGTGCCTGCTAGCAGAGGCAGGACCAGAACTGTGCTGCTGGGTGAGAGGCAGACTGCAGAGCCAGTACATGCCAAACAAAGGATGCAGCAGCATTCCCATGGACCAGATGCTCATTATTCAGGAGAAAGAAAGTTACTTGGTACTAGTATTGTCAGCTAGAGTTGCCTGAGAGGGCTGAAGGGCTCGAGCAGCTAAGTTTGGAAGGGAGTGTCTATGTGTTAAAGGAGTCACATGCCACCCCCCAATGTAGAGATGCATCACTTGGTCCCGGGTCTGCAAGAGGGCAGGTCCACCCAGCCTCAGCAATGAGATTTGGGAAGAGTCAAACAAATGTTACAGAGAGAAATGGCCAGCTTTTTCAACATTTGCCAGGCTACAACCCAGGGAAGAGCTGCAGTTTGAATCCAAAGACAGTCTACTGGCAGAATTTCTTCTTTTTTTCCTTGGGGGAGGTCAGTCTTTTTTCTCTTCAGACCTTCAATTGATTGGATTCAGGCCCATTCACATTATGGAGGGTAATCTGTTTTACTCAAAGTCTACTGATTTAAATATTAATCTCATCTGAAAAACACCTTCACAGAAACATGTAGAACAATGCTTAGTCAAATATCTGGGTACCGTGGCCTACTGAAGTTGACACATAATCTTAACTATCTCTGGTGGGATGCAGGGAAGAGGACAAGGGCAAGGGGATGAAAGAGAGCAGCCAGACACACCCTTTTCCCACTGCAGGTTTGCAGACTTGGAAAAGGAGGGGAGGAGACTTGATGTTAAATCACATGGTCGGTTTGATTTATTATGTACTGGATATTCTAATTTTTACATGAAAATGCCTGTAAAACCTAGAGTAGACTTAGGACACCAGGAGAAAAAGTCATGATCCTACGTGAGCAGGAAAATATAATACATTAAAAAAAAATAGTGAGATACCAAAAAGAACAAAACAAAACAAGCCTTGATCACTCCATAAGTATTCGTGCATAGTGTAACAGTAACAAGCTCCTGGTATGTAGGAAACACTCAACAAATATTCATTATTATTACTGCTACATAGGTAGACACATATGATAATTTACTGTAAATAGCACATAAAATCTACACCCTTTTATGCATATTCTTTATCGATGGCTATACATAAATATAGCCTGATAACCTGAAATCATGACGTACATTTCATTGAACTGCTTAATAGGCAGGAAAGAACAATTTTTTCATGTATTTATTTCTTTTAAAAAAATATATTCCAATGACTATGCTTTAGGTTTTGGTGTTTCACATGTGTGTATTTCCTGAACTTTGCTCTGTGGTGGGCTATATATAAACTTTAAAATTTAGACATACTCATGCTATGGCAAACAGGTTGCCTTGTTGGTTTTTATCATCACTGTCTGTATCCTGGGGCACTATTGACTCTTAAGTAAACAAATAATTAGCTTGCTCAATTGAAGTAGGAAAGTGTAATTAAAAAATTTGCTTACTGTTCTGCCTATCCTCTTCCTCTCCATGTTTCTATCTCTCTTCACAGTACACCTGCCTACTCTGCTACTCTGAATTTCGGAAAATATAGTTGCATATGGTACTTAAAGTAAGGTGATCAGTCTGAGACATCAGTTATTCTGACCAATATTGGTGTTCAAAGGTAAAGGTACTTTCTTAAATGTTATTTTCTTCACTGTGTAAGCAGCCTTTCAAGAGATACTTATAAAGTTGGAGATGAAGATCTGTAAAAATAAATTTGATGCCCAGGTGCAAGCATGTAAATGGCTTTTGTTAAGACAGAAATTGGCTTTATTATACAAATAAACCCTTTCAGTTATAGCTTTAGTGGGTTGAGTTTGGCCATGGCCTCCTTGATTATCTTTTTTATATACTTTTCTTGCCTTTTATTATGTATTATTAAAGGAATTTAGCATTAGATTATGCAACACTGTACCCAAGGTTATTATAGAAATGTTTACCTTTTTAAAATTTCTGCTAAAGCACTAGCCCATGTTGTTCTCACATCAAAATGAGACATATGTGTGAACTCATGAGATCTATAACCCAAAATATATTACTGTAGAGAACCACCATTCAAAAACAGAGGTGGATTGAGGTGGAATTGTGTTGTCTTACTTTCCTGAACAACGATGAGAAAGACTTGGCTACACCCTTTGGTAACATACTGCATGGTAAATAATTTGTGGGTAAGGTTTAAACAAGATTCATGCTGGAAAATCAGGCAGTTTCAGGAGCCCTATTCTCACTCCATCAGACCACTTTGAAAATAAGAAACTGCCAAGTTTTTTTAAAGTGGTATAAAAAGAATGTAAGTCTCACCACTGACTTTTCAATGAATTATAAATCAAAAGTCTTGCCAACTAGAAGCCATTATGAACACCAGAGTCCACGATGATGCAAGCAATTGCTCTGGTAAATGTTGAGTCTTGGAAATTGGAATTGTGACACTGTGCTCACATTAAGCAGCAGGAAGGAGATGATCCTCAGATTTCCTATTGATTTAAGTGCTGGATACCTTTTTGGCAACCTGTGGCTTTTTGTTCATGCTCAGAAAAGCACTTTATAAAAAAAAATAATAATAATAAAACAATTAGTGTTTCTTTCATCAGCTCTCTAAGCAGTAAATCATAACCAATTGATATTTCTTGAACATCTGCTAGGAACTGTGATAAAAATTAATAAAATTGAGTAGCATATTTCTATAAAAAAGAAGCACAGGAAGGAGAGTGAACTTACGTAAAATATAAAAATAAAAACCTAGATTTATAAAGAAAAATATCCAGTGAGAAGAAAGCTGTCCATTCAATTTCCACGCCGGTATTCGCTGTGATCGCATCGCACTGCTCTCATTGCCAGCCTTGCCTATTTTCTTTTCAGATTCTGAAATCATTTTTATCACAGCTTCTAAGACACTGCCCTGTTCCCGGTCCCCATCCCTGTGAGGTTGCTTAGAGGCGGGTCTTACTGATGCTCCAGAGCTGAGAATGTGAGAAGGTGGTGAAACTGACCAGAGCTCTTCCTGCCAGTAAGCACGGGGCTTTCCAAGTAGGCAACCAGGAAAGTAAACATGCCCAGAGGCAGAACAGCAGTCCTCCTTGGGTAAACAGGCCATGTTTTCCCATGTGACCTCTGTCTGACCTCCCAAGGAAAAGAGCCAGGGTAGTGAGTGGAATTAGCATCAGCCATAACTGGAGCCCGGAGAGCTCCCTTGCTTTGGGAAGGAGCAAAGCAATGACACAGCAGTATTTCTAAGCAGAGTGAAATAATAATCCTGCAGAGACTCCTTTATTCTCAGTCTGTTCTCCACTACTTGTCAAAAGTTGCCTGTGGAAAATATCAGGTAGACTTAGGGTGATTCATTATGAAGCCAGTTATCCTGCTGTTCTCAGATAGCAAGGGAGTATTTATAATTGTTAATATGTGATATATGAAGATGCAAGGCGCTGTTAGTTTTAACTGGGTTCCCGATTAGAACAGAGAATGTTGACCTGCTATTGTGGTTTTGCGGGCTTGTTTCAGCTCTTGGAAGTAGCAGCAATCACCATGAACACCTCTCCTATAAATACAATAAATAAATACGGAATGAGACTTTGGGGCCAAATTGGCGTTGGTATCATTTAATTTCTTCTTGTGTTTCCAGCCAGTTAAATCAATGGGTGCCTGTAGTAATTAAACTCAGTTTGATAATTAGGCACTGAGGATTCTTAAATTGCTGAATGTTAATGAATATTTCCCCAGTCTGGTCCCTGTATCCTAACTGCTGCCAAATGGAATTTTCTCCTTTATCATTAAAATATAGAGTTCTTCAAAAAATTCCACATAGATAACAGAAATTAGAAACAGAGGGTTTGGTTCTGTTGCCTTTCTTTACAAGTCTGGGCAGGTTGATGAAATTTGAATCTAAAACACATTTTATTATAAAAGAGACATAGTTGAACTTACTCCTTGGAACTTGGAAGGCCACACATAACAGTGTGTAAATTAAAGCCATATATTGGGGTGGGGAAGGGGGGCTGCTGTTCCATCACGGCTGCCTGCAAATGGACAACTCAGACATGCCCACAATATTTGTTAAGGATTTTAGACCAAGGTGTGGACCATCTTGTAGGCTGCACTTTCCATACAGAAATGTACAATGGTCCTGCTGTGGTTATTCCTCCTAGAGATGAGCCATACCAAGCATTCTTATCTAAAAACTGTAGTTTCCATTTTTATTGGAATTGTTTTACAACCCTTTATGATTTGTTCCTCAGGCTTACAATGCAAACCAATAAACCAAAGCACACTTATACTGAACACTTACTGTAAACACCGAGTACTGATGAAACCATTTCTAGGACATGCCTTATATACAGTTATTTATTTCAAATATTTTAAATATTCAAATATTTTCTTCAAATATTCAACAAAGTCTTTACATAATCTTCCTCAGAGGGAGAAAGAGGAGGTAAGACAGAGAATTAACTTTTCTTGAACACCCTTGCTATGCTCTGAATGTTCATGTGCCCTGCAAATTCATGCATTGAAAACCTAATCACCGGTGTGATGATACTGGGTGCAGCCTTTGGGAGATGAGTAGATCGTAAGGGCAGAACCCTCAAGAATGGGACTAATGCCCTTCTGAAAGAGGTTCCAGAGAGTTGCCTTGCCTCTTTTCTGCCCTGTGAGCACAAAGATGGCCCTCACCAAACTCCAGATCTGCTTGACCTTGGACTTCCCAGCCTTCAGAACATTGAGAAATAAATTTCTGTTGTTTATAAGAAACCCAGTTTACGGTACTTTGTAACAGCAGCCTGAATGACTAAGAAAATCCTTTATGTCCGAGGTCCTGTGCTAGCTCCTCACCATAATTTCATCACTACAAAGTCATAGCATATTGATGGGTGGAGACTGCATTTCCACTGGGCAAAAACTACATGGGATGTTAGAACCAATCCAACATGTTCTAAACTATATCAATCTATTATTTAATTTAGCAAATCCACACTCAGTCACTGAGGTCAAACCCAGCCCTGCCATTTCAGTACCATTTTGAGAGAACCTCCTGAGCCTTGACTATATCTCATCTATAAAACGTGGATAATAACCCTACCAAGCAGGATTGTTCTGAGGACTAAGCTTGGTCATATGAAAAAAAGGCCATAGTACAACTCAACTATATCAATCTATTATTTAATTTAGCAAATCCACACTCAGTCACTGAGGTCAAACCCAGCCCTGCTATTTCAGCACCATTTTGAGAGAACCTCCTGAGCCTTGACTATATCTCATCTATAAAACGTGGATAATAACCCTGCCAAGCAGGATTGTTCTGAGGACTAAGCTTGGTCATATGAAAAAAAGGCCATAGTACAACTCCTGGTATTTAATAAATGGCACTTTCTTGCTTTCCTTTCTCCCTTCTTTTCAGAGTAAGAAATATTCACTTTTGTTATATGCTCAAATTTGGTCCTAAATCAGTTTTAATTGCACCATCTTTTATAAATAAAATGGAATGAATAAGATGAGTCGTCAGGGTACAAATCAAAGAGATAGGTTTTTAGGGTTCTTATAAGGTTCTCATACATTTCCCCATATGGAGATATTTTTGTTCCAGCCACTTCATCCATACTGTCCCCTCTCAGTACATTTCTTCCAAGCTCACATAACGCTTGTGCTTATATCTTATTGGTCAGAACTTAGTTATATGGCCTCACTTAGACAGAACGAAGCCTGGCACGTGTAGTTTTTATTTAGAAGGCCATATGTCAGCTAAGAGTCAGGTTCTGCCACTGATAAAGAAGGATATATTGGGTGTCAAGTAGTCTTTGCCACAGGAAGTCACTATAAAATTCAAAATGAGATTTAATAAAGGCTTGAATTCTAGATATCTTGATATATTTTGAAGGTAGAGGAAATAAATTTATTGATTAGATGAATGTAGAGTGTGAAAAGAATTAAGGATGATCATCAGGATGATGGCTTGGGGATCTGAGCAACTGAATGACAGAGTTGCCTTTTAAAGGGTAGGAGAAGGCAGAATGGGGAGTAGGTTTTCTGGTGGGCTACACAGGGGGTTCAGTTTGGGATACTCTATCTGAGATACCTATTACATATAGATGTAGACAGGTGATATAAAAGTTTGGAGTTCAGAAGAAAGGTCTGGATTAGAAAATTGATGTGGGAGGGCCGGCCTGGTGGCGCACTGCTACAGTGCACCGCTTGGGAGTGCGGCGGCGCTCCCGCCGAGGGTTCAGATCCCACATACAGACCGGCCGCTCACTGGCTGAGCGAGGTGCGGGCGCAACACCGAGGGTTGCGATCCCGTTGCCGGTCCCGGTCCGGTATGGGCGCGACACTGAGGGTTGCGATCTGTTGCCGGTCACGAAAAAAGACAAAAAGGAAAAAAAGAAAGAAAGAAAGTGGGAAGCTCTAATGTTTAGAAATCTGAAGAATGGAGGAAGCAACGAGAGATACTGAGAAGGTGCAACCAGTGAGATAGAAAAGAGTGGGTGTGATGGGGTGGTCGTGGGAACATGTGGAAGTTCTCTTGTAATTATTTTTCATTTTTTTGGAGAGGTAAGAAGTAAAGCATCAGCTGTAGAGAGATGGAGGAGGATGTGCTGAAGATTTGAGAAAGTACTTAGGATAATATTGTTCCATAATAAGCCAGTGTTATCAAAATCAGAACTAATGCAGAAAGGAAATTGCCAAACGGCCATGGAAAATCTGAATAATGTATGTGAAAATTAGAAAGTACCATCCTCACTTTCTCTTCATTGGTAACATGGACCTCATGAGCATATATTTCTGAGAGAACATATGCATGTATTCCAGTGCATGGTCTTCTACCTGTTCTTCCTTGGCTCTGCTCCGTTACTGAAGATGATTTTGTGCAGAATTTTTCAGGCAAGAGATAGGAAGGGATGAAGCATTGTCTTGGTTCAATTCATCAACCCTGGAACTACCATCTCCAAATTTGTTTTTACATATTACATTTCCTATTGTTTGAATGATTTAAGTTGGGATTCTCTGCTACCTGGATCCCAAATCATCCTATTTTATATGTTATAGGACCAAAGCCCTCCTGGATCAGAGTGAGAATATATTGAATCATGTTTTGTTTGATTGTTTCACATACAAAATTCTCAAAGACAATAAAATCCATAACTGAAAAAAAATTTCCAAAAATTTTTTTGTGTTTTTTTTTTTTATTATTCCAGTAATTACTGACCCATTTAATGTATTCAAATGATTTCCATTTTAAGTAAGGTACAACAATAATACCTACCTCACAGAATAAACTTTCACCTATTTGCTTCTATGTTTGTTACTGAACTAATGATTTGAAGACTAATGGTTTTAGTTCTGGGATGTAGAGAACTGTTAAGAATATCACTGCCACTCTTATAACAAAGAAAAAACTGTACAAAACTACAAATTAATGAATTTTCTTGAACCCATTAGAGAATTGAGGTCTCTGGGCAAACAAATAATCAAAAATTTGGGGACAGACAAGTGCCTGCAGGGATAAATAGAACATGACATTTGCTTACCTGTGGCAGACTCTGTCAGACACCACATGAAATGGTAAAAAGACACAGCCAAAATGTTTTCACAAATGCTAGAGACTGAATGTGGACTATATGAAAATGTGCAGCCCCTGGTGCTGCAGATAAAGGTGTGTTTGCAATTCTTGATGGCAGTGCTCACAGGGAAGATTTGGGAGAATCCTGGGAATGCTTTCCTCATGGTACTGACTTGAGAAAGAGAATATCAGCTCTGCCTGAGTTCTGCCCAAACTCATCTCCTCTACCTCTGCTACAGAATGAAAGGCTTACTCTGCAGGGGGAAGAGCAAGGAAGACTGCTATAGGATGCAGATGGGAACCCACTGCATCTGAGGGAAGGAAAGAGAAGAAAAAAGCGCCGCTCCTTTGGGAGAGATAGGAGTACCTGTTACAACCAATCAGAGCTCCTCTGCACTGGGGGAGAAGCATAGCACTTGTGAAGGCCATAGATCCAGACCCTCGGACCCAGCCCTGCCTGAGACTGAGGCTTAATCAGAGCATCAGTGAATGCTCTTTTCCCCCCAACATCCAGACTCACACACTCAGAGTAAAAATAGCAGTGGAACACAGCTGGAAGAGTTGCAAGAGACAGATCCTTATGGGGGGGGGAAGGAAAGCAGTACAAAGGGATACTAAAAGCCAAGGAAGAAACAGACATTGACAAAAAAAAAAAAAAACAATGTCAAACCAGCCCACACTGTAAACACATGGTATCATGAAAGGAGTGTTAAGGCTGAGGTGCATGCACCTCAGGGTAACCATAACATCAACAAATTCCAAACTCAGTCCAATTCCTGACCCCATGCTTAAGGTCTAGTTGAAGGAAAGGTATGCTCATCTGCACCCATAAGAATATTTACCTCAGTATCCATAGCCCTACACAAGATGTCTGACTTTCAACAAAAAATTATAAGGCATGTGAAGAGGCAAACACACACACACCCAACCACCCACCCACCCTCACACACACACACACACACACACACTGAAGAGGCAAAGCAGTCCTTATTGTAAATGAAATGATATAGATGTTGGAACTATCAGAAAATTAAAAATAATTATGATTAATATGTTATCAGCTCTAGTAGAACAAAGTAGACAACATGAAAGATCAGATTAATTCATCAGAGAGATGGAAACCCTAAGAAAGAATCAAATGGAGATGGTAGAAGAAATAACCAAACAGTAATAGATAGAAAGCCTCCAACAGGCAAATCAGTAGAATCAACACAGACAAGGAAAGATTCAGTGAACATGATGATAGGTCAGTGTCAGTTATCTAAACTGAAACACAGAGGAGAAAAAGGAGTGAATGAAAAAGAACAGAACACCCAGCAGTGCACAACAATTTCTAATAGAGTAACATACATGTAATTGAAATCCCAAAAGGAGAAGATGGGGCACAAGCTATATTTGAAGAAATAATGGCAGAGAATTTTACAAAATTAGTGACAGACATGAAACCACAGATCTAAAAATCTCACAGAACACCAAACAGGAAAAATAACACACACACACACACACACACACACACACACACACACACACACACACACACATATCTAGGCATATGGTATTCAAACTTCTGAAAATGAAAGATAAAAAATTCTTGAAGTTAGCCAGAAGAAAAAGACACTATTTACAGAGAAACAAGGAAAATAATTAAAATAGACTTTCCATCAGAAACTATCCAAGCAGAAAGAAAATATAGTGACTTTTTAAAAAGTTCTGGGGAGTTGAATGAAGGTGGATTGGGGTGGAGGGACCTGTAAACCCAGTATTCTATATCTAATAAAAAGAAGTGAAAAAGAAGTAAAAAAAAATCCTTAGACAAACCAAAACTGAAGAAATTCATTGCTAGACATATGCTACAAGAAATATTAATAAAAGTTCTTCAGACAGAAGAAATACGGTATCAGTCAGAAACTTGGATCTACCCAAAGAAATGAAGAGAATAGGACCTGGAAAAATGAAAGTGAGATAAAATTTAAATTATTTATTACTTGTAATTGTTCTAAAAGACAACAGACTGTCTATTATATATAGCATATGTAAAAGTAAAGTATATGAGAGTAACAGCACAAAGAATGGGTAGGGGGAATTGGGAATATTCTACTGTAAACACCTGAACTGCATATGAAGCAGTGCAGTATTATTGGAAGGTAGACTCAGAGTAATTTAAATATATATTGTAAACTCCAATATAATAACTAAAAACTAAAAAGGAGGTTTAAATAGTAAGTCAATGGAGAAGATAAAACCAAATCATAAAAATCTTTAGTTAACCCAAGAAAAAGCAGGCAGAAAAGACAAAAAGAAATAAAGAACAAATGTAACAAAGAGAAACAGCAGCAAGATGGTAGATTTTAATCCAGCCATATCAATAATCACTTTAAATGTAAACGATCTAAATATACCAAAGAAAAATATTGCAGATTGAAATAAAAAGCAAGACCCAAATATGTGCTGCCTACAAGGAACCCATTTTAAACATAGAAACATATATTTATCTTTAAATATTTAAAGGTTAATAAAATAAAAATGTAAAATACATTTTGTATATTAAAATATAAAAATTTAAACTATTCATAAAGTGGAATATTGCTTCCTGTGTGCCACACGTATAATATGCATTTTACATCATCACAGTATCTTATAAGGCATTTGTTATGATCCCTCACTTTAGAGGTTAGAAGATGTGGAGATTGAAATAAAAAGCAAGACCCAAATATGTGCTGCCTACAAGAAACCCATTTTAAACATAGAAACATATATTTATCTTTAAATATTTAAAGGTTAATAAAATAAAAATGTAAAATACATTTTATATATTAAAATATAAAAATTTAAACTATTCATAAAGTGGAATATTGCTTCCTGTGTGGCACACGTATAATATGCATTTTACGTCATCACAGTATCTTATAAGGCATTTGTTATGATCCCTCACTTTAGAGGTTAGAAGATGTGGCTTAAAAAGTGACGAGTAGGTCCAGTGTTTCTTAGCTCATAAATGGCAGAGGTGGGGTTAAAGCCCAGGCTGTCTGATTAAAAATCCTACACAATGATTCACTATTTGGAACTGCCACTAAAGCTTTTGGTTACAGTTTAATAATGCCTCTGAGTCTATTGATTAAAAATGATTTCACAATATTTTCTGGTTCTTCCGAGTGCATGCCTTGAGTAACTATGAAAACAGGTCCATTTTACTATGGAAAAGGTACAGAGGGGGAGGAATAGCATGACCTCAATTTGAAGTAATTACAGTGTCACATGCCAATATTTTATAGGTCTATAATAGCATATTTATAACTTTTTAACTATCCAATTTTACTTTGCCCCAGTGATCTTAACTCCTCATGCTCTCAAATTTTCTAAACACTAACTACATTATACTATTTATCTTACTCTTTTCTTAATACGCTTCTGTTTTGAAAGTAAACATTGGCTAGAACACCACATACTTTGGCAATATCCAAGTTTCTATAAACTTAGCATAGGTATCAATTTTTAAACACCTTATCTATTGCTTGTATACATTTTGAATCCATTAAGCTATATAAAAAAAATTATGTAAAGATAAAGTCATGAAATAATTTTCTGGAAAGTTTTGAACGCTGCTAACAAATGTTTACATAAGAAAATAAATCCAATAGATTAATAGGATGTTTTTATTTAAATGATAAAGTTGTAAATTTTATATTTTAGAGTTTTACTGTAGGTGTGATTGACTGAATAGTCAGCATAGAACAAAATCCTACATTTCTTACTAGATAGTCACGAGGGTATATTTGGAATGGAAAACTTTGAATTTATTTTTTGCTACAGATGGTTGTTGTAAAGAATACTAAAAATGCTCATAAAGCAATTGGCCAATAAACACACCAAAAACAATAAAGTGTATCTGGAACAAACTGGCTTCAATAGCATGCACCACCCATTGTAATCACCGTATCAGTTTCAGCAATAAACAAATGGGTATAAACAAGGGCAGCTGTTAAATTTTAATCAGAAATGGTGGGCACTATCATCTGGCTTACAGAGAGGCATATTCTTGTACAGAAGACTGAATAGCACTCTTCTCTCTAGAATTTTTCTAACTCCTCAAGTCAATCTTCCAGCTTTTCTGACCGATTTCAGTGTCCAAGTGATAAATGTATACATGGCTGTGCTCTTTGGCCCCTAAAGCTACAAATCACACTCCATTTCATCCATTAGAGAGAATAACAAATTGGAGCAGAAGAGCAATAGACACCAACCTGCTTCTCCACAGTTCAGAAGGAAACTGATGAGCTGTTTCCTCTCACTGCCCCATGAAATAAACAAACGCCACATTTCCACTTGTTACAAGCAGGTGATTCCCACCAAAAACATTTTCTTCTATTGGTAGTTGAATATTCATATGTATGTACTGAATACTGTGATAATGTTATCTTATATTTCTTGAGGGCTTATTATCTGTCAGGAACTGGAAAACCACTTTAGAAATATTGCTTTTCTGAAGTGGGTTTTTTATTATAATTATTCCGTGATTGAAGACGGTAAGACTTAGAAAAGTTAAATATTTCTCCTAAGAATACCTGTCGGGATGTAGTGATCTTGGGTTTAAATCCAGGTGTCCATATGTTTCCCACTTAAGAGGAATGTTCCCTCAATGAGAGTAAGGACTCTGTCCCTTAACTATATCCCCACATAGCACAGGGTTTTGCATACAGTCAGGACTTATCAAACATTAAATGAATTAACTGTTTTAGGAGTTTAAATGTTATACCAGTTAAAATAATAAAATTAACAATTTCTGGTGACAAATTGCCTTTATTCTCAAGGTGCATCTGAAATTTGTCGTTTATTCATTCAACAATATTTATTTAGCCTTAATATCTTATAGCTGGCACTGTGCTAAAAGCTGGGGCAAAAATACTGAATGGGACTCAGTCCCCCTGTCAAAATGGTTACAATCTTGAAGCGAGTGTTTTCGTGTTCGAAGTGTTTCTGAAACTTAAAGAAGGAATGATGGGGACTCAGAAAAAGCTTCACAAAAAGAAGGACATTTGAACTGAGACTTGGAACCCAGGAAACAATTGGAACTGATGCACCAAAGGGGAGTGGTATAATTAAAAGCATACAGTAGGTTTAGCCAACAACTCATTTTGTATGACTGCAACCTAGGGCATGAGTAAGAAGAGGAGGACTTTGGGAGAGAGGCTATCAGGGTCCAATTCATAGACAAGCTTATTGACCACAGAAAGCCACAGGCTTAAGACTTTGGCAACGGCAAGCTGCTATGACATGACTGGAGCTGCAGTTACAATTGTAAGACAGTTAATAGCTGCTTCCGTAGTTCAGATGAAGTATTCCAGGTATCTAAGCCCTAAGGCAGCATCAGTGAAGATGAAGAGAGAGAGTTATAATTAATAACACTTAAACTAAAATGGAATATGATGGAGAGAAGGATAAATTAAAGATATTGGCATTAACACTTGGGTGGGAAGCAGTGGGGAATTAATGGAAGAAAAAAACTTCCATGTATTCAGTTTTAGGACACATGACATGGTTATATCCTGGTGGATATATCTAGTAGACATGTAATAATATTTAATAGTTGTTAATTACAGAAAGTGAGAAGTGGACGAAAGACACAATAACGGAGACCATCAGTATATAAGGAGTGATCAGAAGATAAAGTGTCTATGAATGAGATTGACAAGGAGTGAGCAAAGAGACAGAAAGAGAGCCAGAAGATTATGTATGCTTCGTTAGAAGCTAAAGACTCCAGAGTTTGAGCAAAGAAAATCCCAGCAATGTCTAATGAAAGAGAAAGATTACGTGAGGTTAAACATTGAAATGTAACTGGAGTTTGCAATCAGGAGATCATTGATGACCTCAGAGAAGGTAAATTTGGCCAAGAATTAGGTGTGGACTTTTGGTCACAGTTGACTGAAGAGTAAATAGGACATGAAGTGGAAATGTCAAGTACGGATAACTTTTTTTTTTTTTTTTTAATGAGGAGTTGGCAGTTAACAAATAGCAAATTAAGACTATATGTGGTAGGAAATAGAAATGTGAGAAATCTTTTCCTTCATTTATTGGATTATTTTGTTGTCTCTGGGGTTGTGAGAAAGTCAAACATGCTGATAAGTTGCAGGCAAGTTTCCTATAGAAAGGTGAGTGAGGCTGAAACCAGTTCTAGCAGGTCAAAGAGCAAATGGGAGGTGAGGAAGAGAAGGCAGAGAGCTCATGCCCTGAGCAGCATGCAAGGGACTGAATTTTCTAAGGCACACACCAGGTCCAAAACCCAGAACGTCAGACTGTGCATTTGTTGTTGTTGTTGTTTCTTCGGTGAGTCATAATTGGGCTAACAAACCTTCCCCAACTTACCTCCTCAAACTAGTCTGAAGCAAGTTGCACAGTTAAGTCTCTTTAAGAAGATCTGGTTTCACTGTTTGAACGCCCATGTGCTTGTAATCTTTGCTTTCACCTCCTTAGGATTTGTTCAAGTGAAGTAGATCTCTGGTGAGACTGCCCTGTTCACCCTTGGTGCTGGATAGTCCCCCGTACAGCCGCTCAGTTCCCTCTCCACACAGGAGCACACCGAGCCACCCCAATGGGGGTGATGGTCCACTTCTACTTGCCCTGCATCTGGCTGCCCATGTGGCTTGCTTTGGCAGGAGTTCTAGCTCCATGCTTGTCTTCAGGTGGCCCAATTTTAAAAAAGCAACTTCTCTTACTCGTGTTCCATTCAGTTGGGATTTTTAGCTCCTTGAAATTTGTGGCTTTTGTTGGAGTTGGGGAAATGTATTTTACCACTCTTCTCATGTGCTGCTCTAGCTTTATTCTTTGCCTAGGAAGGTTGTTTCTGGTGCACCCTAGCCGGGAAGTGCTGATGGTTTGTGTTCAGGTGTGACTTGATGGCCACCAAGCCCCAGGGAGATTTTTCTATAAATAAGGTTTTCAGATGGTGTTTCTGTAGGTCAGGGGTTGAATTCCAGTGTCACCAGTTCAAAAGGCTTCATCATATACATTCACACACATATTATTTGAGATATTTCTTTGGAAAAATGATTTGGGCTAACCCAGACTGCTCATGAATAATTTCTCGTTTAGGACAGACTATGGGAGAAGTTGTTGGGCTCAAAATTGGTTTCTTTAAAAGGAAAAAAAAATCTACTGAAGCTATTTGAAGATTTCAATTTATGTATGAAGATGGGAAAAGCAGTATTTAATTTCTTAATGGAAACCTGCTTCCAGCCTGAAGAGATCTGCAGAATAAACCTAATGCTACTGCAACAAAGAAGTCTTGGTGTGAGCCAGGGCAACAAAGTCTGCTCTACCTGAGAAAGCATCTGGCAATTAAACCAGGTGCCTATAAAAATGACACACTTGATTTTAAAGTAAAATTTAAAGTTCTTTGTGATTCTCTACTATTTTTGGTTATCCTTTTTGCCCTTATTTCAGATTATTAAAATTTTACTATAATTCCACCTAATAAAAGCTATTTAAGATGTTAAGTTTTTAGTTCAAAAATGTCTCACATTCACATTTTTTTCTAGTTATGTCTCGCTTATCTTCCGAATCAGGAAAACAACTGCTATCTCTTCCCAGGGACACAGAAAAAATAGAATGATTGATATTGCTTGGCACCTACTGGGACAAATGCCCAAAGTGGAAGGCCGTGGATCAAAGGCAGACTCAGAATGCCTGATTTGTATCCTGAGTTTGTAACCAGACAGACACTGTTCTGATGCAAACAGATAGGTTGCGTGTGTACTGAAACTTAAACACAGTAGAACACAATTTGTGCAAAGATTAAACAACATTTTATACATCTTCTATTAAGATTTCTAAATATCACAGTGCCTCCATACAGAAGTACATCTAAGCATGAGCTTCGATCACAAGCACTTTGACAGCCACAACTAGTTCTGCAGATAAAATTAGGAACTATAGATAATAGGCAGATGCATAATGTTTCAATGATATGGGCACTTATGTGGCTTATGTCTCTATTAAGTCCATCGTATACATGTTATGAACAGAAATATGCTCTAATAGGGAGAGAATAGAGAATGAATGTTTTTATTTACAATATCAGTTAAAATGGCATTTTCCTACAAAATATATGTCATTTCCCTAGAACCACACAGGTCAAGATATGACGAGTCAACAGCTGCTACTAAACTCCAATAAACTCACTAGAAAAATGGCAAAAATAGATACTAAATAAAAGGGACAAAATGAGCAGGTTTGGAGCAGTGGTCCAGGTAATTCACACTTGATTTAAAATGGTTTTGATTGGTTTATAAAGAACATCAGCTCAAGGCGCTTATTATCAATATTATAAACCACTAATTACATTGTACTTTAAAGCATGGTCAGGTGGTAGGAGAGGCGAGGGCAGGTTGATAGTGTGCTTGGGGAGGGGTGTGTGTGGGTGAAAGAGCTATTCCTTGGTGTTTTTGAACATGCATTTGTTAAAGTAGAGGATTAATAACTTTCAGGACTTTGCTGGAAACTAGCCCTGAAGGACAAAGTATATTTGAAGATAAATACTTATGGCTGTTCTCTAGCTTGTCAAGCAGCAGCAGAAGAAAAAAGAAACAATCCAAGAACGTTGATCTGCACATACATTCTGCAGAGTGAGGCAGAGGTCCAATTATTTCCTGATGCTGTTTGAACAAGAAAAAATATTCTGGAAGCAAAGAGACTCATAAAAATATATTTCAAATTCTTGAAATGTTTAGCCTTTTTTTCTAAGCCACTAATGATAGCAATACTCAGGGATTATCCAATATTTTATCATTACGAGTCATTTTCTTTGCAATCCTGTCCATGTTTCATTGTTATACATGGCTTCTCCTTCAGTAGTGAACTCCAGTTCTTCTCACTCCTGCCCTTCACCCACTTCCCCAACACACACACACACACACGACAGGGTGTCCTGGATTTCACTCTTGGTTGACACAGGGTTTCCTGCTGAGCAGCATGGGGACAATGGAATTATGGTCCCATTATAAGGACCTAACAACTTAAAGCTCTGCCTGGTTTTAACTTACAAGGACAACTATAGAAGGGTAAAATTTTTCTTGCTTTAACTGCTTTTTCAAATCTTCTAATCAAAAAGGATCTCAGAAATGATGGACTGCAAACACCTCCCAACGAATTTTATAAATAACAGAACTGAGGCTCTAAATAGTTAAGTGAATTGCCTAGAAGAATCTGAAAACCCAAATTTAATGTTTTTTCTTTCCAGGTTAAAAACCTTCTTGTAGTTTGTCTTCCTCTAGAGAATAAAACATAAGTTCTTTGGCAAGGCTCTTCCTATATTCCCAGTGCCATCTCCCATCCCATTCCCTTCCAGGATTTTGTCAAGCCACTCAGAACTACTGAAGCTCCCCTACACTCCATGCTGAATCTGGTCTCAGGGGCTTGCCCACGATGCCCTCTGTCCCTGGAGCACCCTGTCCACATCCTGCTCTTCTGCCTATCTAACTTAGGCAGCATTCAAAACTCAGAACAAGACATCATGCTGCCATCGAAGTATCTCTGATTCCCTCAGTTTGGTTTAGGGGCCTGTGACCTCATAAGACTGTGGGTAGCTTGATCACAGTTCTGAGGCTACTGCAGTGACCGTATCTGTTGATGGGTTTCTCTAAGCACTTGTAGAACAGGGATTGTGTCTTTTAATCTTTGCACTCCCATCAAGTGTCCTCAACAAAGCATTTTCTCAACAAATGTATGGAACTTCTTTTTTTATTGCTAAAATCACCTCATCTTCTCCATTCCCATCTACATGGTAAGCATGGGCCTGTTAGATTTATAGAGTGATTGAAGTTTAATAAAAGTATGTATCACATGTGTAGATACAGAAGTTTTGAAAACATTTTTACACACATCCTTTTAGGCAGGTGTTACAAGCATTTTTACAAATGCATTGTATCAATCTTTCTCCCATATTTTCCTACCATGATATTTGAACCTAAATGCAGGAGTCTGAAATTTGTACTGCTTAAATTATGTTTGATTCTCTAAGCAATGGTCATTCTACCTTTGGTGCCACTTTGACAACCCACATAAAACAAGCATGCCCCTGGAACTTGAATGCAGGGTTCCTACACACTTTAAAAATGATTTGTTTTAGCCCCCACTAAATTTTGCTATTGTTCACAAAGCAATGCAAATAGTTGGTAAATCAATGCTATGATATTTTGGATTTAATCACTGTAGTATACTGGTTAAGCCTTGGCTTTGTGTCCAAACAGCCTGAGTTTAAATCCTAGCTCTGCTATTTAATTGTAAGACTTTAGACAAATGACTTAATCACTCCCTTCCTCAGGTTCCTCATCTAGAAAATGGGATAATAATCTTGATTCCTTTATAGGGCTGTGAGAGTAAGTTAATTGAAATATATAAAGTACCTGGAACACGCAAAGGTTCAATCAGTGGTGGTGATTATTTATTACTTAGGTTCAATTATTATAGCAGCTAATGCTCTTGTTTTCCACACTTTCATACCACTTCATAATAGTTTACAAAAATTAAAGAATAATTTTCCCATCATTTTTTTCCTTTCATTTGATTGATATTCATATTGAAGTATTTAATATTTTTAAATAAAACCCTTATTTAGTCTATCAACACTCAAAAACATTATAAAATAAGTTACTATATGTTTTGTTTTCTTATAAGTTTTAAAAATACATTTAATTATTACAGATACTTGTAATATTTTATGAATGGATAGATGGTGAAAATAGTACCTTTCAATGAAATATACAAATAAAATTAGTAACTTTCATGTTTTGATTCGTGCATGTATGTATGTATGTATGGTACGGTACCAGCTTATCAAGGGCTTTCAATGTTGTAGGCACTGTGGCAGATACTACTAATTGTCATTCCCTTTCCTCTTTACTAACAGAAACTTGGGTTTGTGTAAAGCACCATTGTGCCCGGTTACATGGATCAATTGTAGTTGAGGTGGCCAGACCATGTGATCCAATTCTGGCCAGTGAGGTGTGAGCAGAAGTCACTGGCTGGGATCTCTGGGAAGCCTTTTGGAGGGGGGCTGTCTTGACGGGCATACTCTGTCCTACTCTTTGCCTTTTGTACTTCTTCCTGCCTAGAGCATAGACTCTGCCTTAGGCATGCAGTAGCCATCCAGCCATGAAATCAAAACCCAAAAGCTGTGGAAAGCAGAGAAAAAAGAAAGAAGTCTGGGCTTTAGTCAACAATGTTTTGCCTCTTAAGCTAAACAATATGTTTGAGTTTAGGCCATAGTTTATGGAGATATCTGTTACTTGTGACTGAATTCAATCCCAAGTGAAACAAACATTAACAGAACTTGTTTTTGCCAATCACTTCTTTTTACAATTTTTGGTTGAATCTCTTTGTCTTGTTCCTTAGCAAAATATTGGGCAGATTCTATAATTCCTTTATCACTTTTAATTATATAAAATAAGTTGAATTTAAAGCTTCAATCTTGAAATTGCTTTTTATTTCTTCTGGAAAAGCATTGATTATCAGGATCCAGGGATAAAATATGCCTAAAACTGAGAAATGTAACAATGTCCAGATTTTCAAAAATAGAGGACAGTTTAGGTACATTAGATGTTTGAACTAGGGAAGAAAATGTCGAGGGGAAACATGACCAATTTTTTTAAATATTTGAGCTCTTTTAAATGAAAATATGATTCATATTGTAAAGTAAATACATTAGTAAAATGAGGAAATAGAAATAACAGGACAGAAGCTGGGTGATCACTAGTTAAGATTGGTTTATATAGGATTCCTATAAATATGGACCCTTAGTCTTTTATAAAATACTAAAGAATAAAAAATGATCTGCTTTATCATCTATAAAAATTTAGATTATTGGGCCGGCCCGGTGGCGCACTCGGTAGAGTGAGGCGCTTGGGAGCGTGGCAGCGCTCCCGCCGAGGGTTCGGATCCCATATAGAGACCAGTCTGCTCACTGGTTGAGCGCGGTGTGGGCGCAACACTGAGGGTTGCAATCCCGTTACCGGTCACAAAAAAAGACTAAAAGGAAAAAAAAATTTAGATTATTTTCAATGCAATTTTAAATGATTGCAAGTATAAAGAAAATTTTTTTTTAAAAGTGTTGAGTAAATTCCATGTAAGTCCTAAAATGAATAATATGCTATCATAAAGCCAGAATTATTTCACTGGAGTTTATGGGGGGCGGGAATCATAAGTCAAGGACTGGTCATATTTAGCCACAACCTACATTACTAAAATCACTATTTTTGCATTGATAAATATATCATGTATTGTATTTTAGTATCAAAAAATGAATGAAGTTTCGTGGGAAAAAAGTAGAAATTAGAAAGAAGAATATTATTTGTTCTTTGAGAACACATATCATTCTGTACTTTCCTTCTGGTTTCCTGGCAGCCTCTGATTTTAAATTCCATCGATAGGTGTAGCCTACATAACATAAAATTCAGATGGCAGTGTATGCATCTTTCTATTTGCTTTGGCAGACTTCTCTCTCTTAACAAGACTTGGGTAACATAAAAATCAATAAAACTATAGTTGGGTATGAAAGACTGCAGTCTTAGCTTATTCAGGGTTTTGTGTTCCTCATCCTAGGGAAGAAAAATTCCACAGATTTTATGCCTCTTGGGATGGGTCATGCAGTTACTTGGATAAACAAAGGAAGAGGATTTACACATTATTCATGGTAGTTTTTCCAGGTGTTTATTTTCCTTAAAAAAAATCATAGCTACTTTAGATTTTGTAGGAAAATTCAAGCATTCTTGGGAAAGTGGCTCACTTTATTTCTCTAATCCCCCTCTGCCATTTATTTTCAGTACCTGTACAAGTCCCTCGTTTAGGTTGTTTTAAACCAATGGTTTATACGTATTCCCATGGGTGTTGCATATATGTATTTGGGATTCTCTGAGGAATAAATTATACTTAAATCCCTTTATCTCAAACTCAGTAAGGCATATCAAAATGCTAGTAAGAATGATGTTGTGTGGACAGCCTACACTCTGTTCTGGTTTTTATTCAGTAAATCATTCTAAAACCGTAACGCTTTAACTGTTATTGCTAACAAACTCCAACATACCTAACACCTGATTATTTCACTCAGCATCTTCTCGACTGAGGTGGAGAGCTGCTCTTTTAAACTGCGGTGTAATTTGACTTGCCCATTCATGATGTACCAATTTCAAAATATACACACTGAGCTTTTAAACACTTCTCATTGGGGCTGGTCAGTTAGCTCAGTTGGTTAGATTAGAGCATTATAACCCCAAGGTCATGGGTTCAGTTCCTTATACCAGCCAGCCCCACCCCAAAAATAACAAATAAAAAAATTAAACATGTCTCATAGTAAGTCAACCTGCTTTACTCATTAGAAGTGTATTATTTTAACGAACTTACCTACTCAAGTCGGTTGAAACACTGAAGCTGATGTGTCCATGTGAATGCAATGGCATTCATTTCTATACTGATAGCATGTATTTGTTAGTTTTGAACCTAATTGTAACTCTCATAGCTTATAACATGCAGCCTGCAGTGTCATCAGGACTTAATTAAACTTTGCAGTACCAGCAACTGCTTCATTGCTAGCACCTGGGTGTTGAATTAATGTGGAAGAGTTCTTGTGATAGTAGCATCAGAGTATGACAACTGCCCAATTTTAAAAAACAAAGTCTTTGTGTTCTTGAATATGGTGGGCACTTGATAGCTTATGACTTGATGAGTCATAAGTGACTTTTCTTTGAGGATGTGAAAAAAGGGAGAGGAATGTTCGTATTCACCAGGAGCAAGATTAGAAAATCAAAGCATGGCATCTCTCTAAACCAGCTTGACATAACATTTTAATTATCAACAGAAAGGGTTGGAGCCTTAAGCTGAAGAAAATGTTTTCATGAAAGACTTTGTGAGATTCTAAGCAGGAACAGTGCTGCTTTGAAAAACAAATGAACAAGTGCAGCTTAAAAGTGGGGACAGATGGGGTATTTTCCCCATTTACACATGGACAGCACCTCTTCAGCATCCTGAGGTCTTGAAGTTTTCCTCCAATCTGAGAGTCTCTTTCTTTTAGTAGTTGACTGAGTTCATCTAATTTACATTTACTGACATGACATATGTGTGTGCTGTTAGTTCTTATAAGATTTGTTGTGGCTCTTCGGCTGCCGTCCGGTCAAGATGGTGGAATAAACAGTTCCTAGAGTCACTCTCTCCCACAAATCAACCAATTTACAACTATAAAAATGTAACATCAGCCAAGCTGGGGCCGCTGGAGCTCAGGGGAAGAGGAGGATAGACCAACGGAGTGCATGAAGGTGGGAGAAGCCATGGAGAGGGAAAGGAAAAGCTGCTCTGAGCATTTCAGGCCTCAGCTGCTTTAAGGCTGGAGCTGCTGAGCACATGGAGCGGGAGCCGGCAGAAGCTGCAGCTGTATCCTTCGGATGGAGTTACTTGGAGGCAGAAGGGGAAAAGCGGGCCTTGGTGGCCCCCAGGACAGCAAGACCACTAATAGGGTAGCAAAACCACTAATAGGGTTCCCATGGACCCACACAGGAGCAAGGAGCCAGAAAAACCAGAAAAAGGGAGCCATTCAGAGGCTGGTGAGTCATCTCAAGGGATGGCACTGGGCCGGTCCCATGGGAAGTGTTTGGAGTGTGGGCGGTGGGCGAGTTGGGAACACCAGGGGATCACTGGGACACAGTAAGAACAGCTGATCTGCCCCCCAATCAACACAAGACCACTCAGAGGAGACCAGTCGGGAATGCAGAATTGCATGGGGTGCAGTTTGACAAAAAAACTCAGGCCCAGATCAGAGATTCTCCAGAACACAGATCCACCGGGTCTCTGGAGAGCCGGAAGTACCTGTAATGTCAACCATTAAACCCTGAGCTGCACAAAAAGCCTTCCCTAGGGAAACAGCAGCAAAGTAGCAATTTACTCAACCACACACTCAAGTACTGGTTCCCACAGGAAGTTCCCCCGTGTTAGAAGAAAAGGACAAAAAATTAGTTCTGGCCCAGGAACACCACCAGCACCTTGGGGCCTTCCTGGGAATTAGAGGCTTCGATCCGGGAACCAGACCACTCCCACTTCCAGGGAAACTGTGCCAGTGCCTTGGGGCCAGCACGGGGACCCGAGGCACAGAGAAGGGGACTGGACCCTCCTCCCACAACCAGGTACACCACACCAGCACCTTGGGGCCTGCCCAGTGACCTGAGGCAAGGAGAAGGGGACCGGACCTCACTCTCACACCCCGGCACACCATGCCAGCACCTCGGAGCCCACCTGGGGACCCAGGGTCTGGAGAAGGGGACCAGACCTCTCTCCCACAACCAGGCACACCTAGCCAGCACCTTGGGGCTGGCCCAGTGACTGGAGGTATGGAGCCGGGGACCAGACCCTCCTTCCACAACCAGGCACACCAACTGGGGACCCAGGGTCTGGAGAAGGGGACCAGACCTCTCTCCCACAACCAGGCACACCTAGCCAGCACCTTGGGGCCGGCCCAGTGACTGGAGGTATGGAGCCGGGGACCAGACCCTCCTTCCACAACCAGGCACACCATGCCAGCACATTGGGGCCTGCCCAGGGACTGAGGGCATGGAGAAGGGGACCAGACCTCCCTCCCTCAACCAGGCACACCATGCCAGCACCTCAGGGCCTGCCCAGGGACCTGGGGCATGGAGAAAGGAATTGGACCCCCCTCCCCCAACCAGGCACACCAAGCCAGCTCCTTGGGTTTCACCTGGTGACCCAAGGCATGGAGAAGGGGACTGGACACACCTCCCACAACCTGGCAAATGGCACCAGCAACTTGGGGCCGGCCCAGGGACCAGAGACATGGAGAAGGGGACCAGACACACCCCACAACCAGGCATACTGCAAGAGCCAAGGAGCATGCCAGAAACAGCACCTCCGTATAGGTGGCCCACTGCAGCCTCCACAATAACCATGGCTGCTGCGAAAGCGACTAGACACCACAAGCACCATGCAAATGGTCCACCAACCACTGGAGCGCATTCACAGAAGGAGAGTCACCAGCAGAGTCAAAGAAAAGAAGAGGATGTCTCTTTCCACAAAGCCCATTTCAGAGTGACAGAAGCAGCATCTACTCTATCATAATATTGGGGGACCCGATCACATCTCTCAGCATTGGACAGATCATCTAGGCAACAAATTAACAGAGTAACCATGATTCTTTCAGAAAGAGAAAAGAAATCTAGGGTAATTAGAGGGGGGAGGGGGAGGGAATGGCGGAAGAGGAGAGTTTGGACAAGGCGCATAAAGAATAATTACAATTTGTAACAATACATATGCTAGTAATATTGATTTGATCAACATATCCCAATGTTCAACCCCCAAAATATGTATAATCAATTTGATTCAATAAATAAAATAACTTTAAAAAAAGATTTGTTGTTATTGCTTTCTAAATTATCTAATTTTTGTGTATGATCTGTCTCTGTGTTTTGTTTTGGGTATGTTTCCCAGTGATGGCTTGGGACGTACACACTCCATTTTGAGATCTGATAGTGTTGGTGTTTACAAATTTTATAAAAAAGATTTGTTGTTATTGCTTTCTAAATTATCTAATTTTTGTGTATGATCTGTCTCTGTGTTTTGTTTTGGGTATGTTTCCCAGCGATGGCTTGGGACGTACACACTCCATTTTGAGATCTGATAGTGTTGGTGTTTACAAATTTTAACAATAATCTAATGCTTGCTATTTTTTTGTTTTTACAGCATGTATATGAACTGTCTCCTTTAGACAATGAGTAAACTAGAACACATATTTTCTCCCACTTTTCTTCTCCATCTCCTGATTTGGGTTATCTTATTAATTTAAATTTTTCTTATGGATCATTTTTTCTTTAAATAAGGCATTTAAACATCTGTTACTTGATTTGTCTGCTTTAAGCAGTATCAGTCAACTTCCCATTATAAAAGATTAAAATTTAGCCTAGTTATATTTCTTTCTACTGTTCTCTACCTTCAAGAGTTATTTATATAATGATCTAAAACCATAATCCCTACATTTGCTTATTGTTAATGGTACATCTGAATATATTGGCTGTTTCCCACAATGTCTCTCCTATTTTGTTTTAAAAATCAGTGCTAAGAGATGCTTCCACAGATTGTCTTCACCCTTAGACTTCATTATAATAAATGAGTAGTGGGTGCATCAGAGATATGCTATGCTTTTTGAGGACCCTGCTATCTCAGGATGATTTTAGCTGCAAGTGAGAGAACTTAAACGACCAGGACATCGATCATCTTACATAACAGAGAATCAGCAGGTAGGTACTCTTAGGGTGATTATTCAGTGGAACAGAGACCTTACTAAGGACTCAGATCCTTTGCATCTTCTCTGACTATCAAATTCAGCACGCTTGCTCTCCTCTCAGACTCTTCCCTTCATGGTCCCAAGACAGTTGCCATAATTCCAAGAGTCACATGCAGATAATATTCAGAGGCAGTAAGGGGCTCACACTTACCTGTCTCCCTTATTAAAGTAAACAAAAGTTTTCCAGAAACACACTGTCATGTCCATTTTCTAGAATTGTGTCACTTCTCTATCTCAAACTGGGACAGATTGTGATCATAGGCCACGACTCATCATAATTAACCTCTGAAGTTTATAGCCACCCCATATTTACACAAAACTAAGGGTCTGTTTGCAAAGAATAAAGCTAGGGAATAAAGCTAGGGACAGGGGTATGCCTAGGGAGAGTGAGTGAAAGGCGCGGTCTTCGTAGACAACCAACAGTGTCTGCTGTAGCTGAGACATTACCAGAACTCTACAGAGTGTATGTCTGCCCTTGATCTGGTCCTGCTGTTCTTACAATTTTGTGGTATGTGTTTGTAGACATTTCTCAGCTTCATTGAAGATGGGGTCTTTTTCCTTTTTTACCTCCTTTGTTCGTTTTGGTGGGTTTTAGAGACAATAGTGAGAAGATGCAGCTTCGTTCTGCTGTCAAACTACAGATCAATGAAAGGGATATTTTCCTAGAGGTAATTAACTAGAAATGCGGTGGGGAAAAACTTTAACAAGGCACTAGAGGGAAGAACACAAACAGACTTGTTTTTGGAAAATTAGAATTTTAGAAAGAAGATGTTTTCTTCATCAGGAATTGACCATTTCTCTTTAAATCTCATAGAGACAAACATTTCACAACACTAAGAGACAAGTGGGTCAAATGATTTCATACACCTTTCTCTTTCCTCTGAAATACAACATTTAAAAAATTTAAATATTCCCTACACTACTTTCTTTCAGTCTCTACCAGAAAGTGAGAATCTTAGTTCAAGCAGCCCTGAGTATCAGACCTGGAATAGCTTATTTGGTGATGGAAAAGGACAAAGACATAGCCGGTCTTTTATAGGGATGCTCAGGTGAGTGTCGCAGCAAAAGGAGGACATAGCTTTATCCTTTTAATAACCTTTCTGGCTCACAGATCGAAGGCTGTTGTTGAAATCTTCTCACAACCTTCCCATGGCGTAATCCCATTAAACTTCACCCAGGGGAAATCCCACTAGACCTTAAACAAAAGGACAAGTCCCTCTCTAAATAGATTAGAGGACATATATCAAGCAAGCAGGCTTTCCAACAAAGGAGCTCTAAGCAGGGTTTTATATATATATATATATATTTTCCCCCCAATACAAACAAAGCAGGTATTTTAAAGGAAAGGATTCAGTGACCCTTGACCAACTTGCTTCAGAGCAATGACTATAATATCAGTGCACTCCTTTCCTGTAATAAGGATGAATCACCACATGGCTAAAATCATGTAGAAAGAGGTATATCCTGACGTCTTCTCATACAGGAACACATTGAGAGGGCACCAAGATACCAGCAATGAAAATTAGGGGCTGTGTGTGGGAGATATAACCTGCTGTAATTTTTACAGCAACATTGCTATAACTTCATTAGTACCCTCAATTTTATGAGGCTGAGGGATATTCAGGTTTTACAAACATGCATAGGCAAAACTAAGATCATAGCTTTTAAAATAGATTGATCTCTCCTACTTCTCCATAGACTTCTTCCAAGACAATCTGATTGTATAGAGAACCCATTCCTGAGATGGAGGCAGCAGCTGTGGTGTGGGAGAATGTTTCTAAGAACACTTTGGGTGGTCACCTGCAGTCGGACTCCTCAAGACCAAACCTCTCCATGATGGCACAATCAGCAGAGGCCCGGAAGCATCACACACTTAATTACTAGAGAGTGATAATCTATTGATTAATTTGATCAAAAACAGAATAAAAAGGAATCTCAGGACTGCTCTGATATTATGATTATGGTCCTAGAGTGAGACATAAAGCTAGCCAAATGAGAAATCTGAGGAAATATAAACTACTAGGGCAGAATACTCAGGGAATCACATAATAAGTTAATTAAACCATCTGGTGGTTCTACAAATAAAGTCTGTGGATTGTCACTTTTTAAGGAACTAAATTCAATAATTAACATTATGGAAGCACAATAAATTTACTTTTGTCCCTTTTTGATTATTCAGGAAGCACTTTTTGTCTTGGACGTTTTCTGTGATCAGTAATTTCCGCCTTGTATCCCTAAAGGAGAAAAATACAGCTTTTTGATATTTAGTGGAATCTCCTACATTAGATAACCTTCAAGAGGAAAATCGGATACATTAACTACTGTGATCTATTTATTTTGAGCCTCCTTCATCATTCCAGTCCCTTGAGGCTAATCAACAGAAACCACCTGATTTTAACATTACAACACACTTTCTACAGCTTCTTTAAGGAACTGAGACAATTGCCCTAAAATTGAGTCAAAAATAATATTCACTTTAAGGAGAAAAATGAAGTGTGGCTTTAAATTTTTGAATTAACTAGATAATTATCTCATATTTCCTTATAGATTTATATGAACACACAAAGTGAAAGGAGTTGCATAAAGGCTTAAAAAAGTAAAATACAACATTTACCTGTTTCTATGGTGCCTGTCTCCATGGTACCTGGTTAAAAGGACAAATGCATGACCCAGCAGGTCTTTTACCTCTAATTTATATCAGTGGTGCTAAATTTTCTTTCTACAATTTAAATCAGACATCTTTTTGAATCTTACATTTAAAAACAATTATTTCTTTATACTGTGTTCCTTGAGAAATAGGAACATTATTCTATTCATGATGTGATTATTTCTAAACCACCAATTTAAAATGACCCATCTCATGTCTTCTCCTGTCCACCAGAATATGAACAAATTACATCAAAGGAGATATATACCAGTGATTATAAGATAACATGTAATAGTGATAGAAATGCCATGCTTTAAACAATAGAACTCATTAAAGTGTTCTTATTTTACCAGTGGTTACTTTAAATTTTTTTGCAGTTAAATCCAAAGCTTATCTTTCACTTTTACTGTGCATATGTTTTTTGAACCATGGTTAGTCATATGTGTGAAAGTAAACATTGAACAATGAAAATTCAGAGACACCACATTAACATAAAAAAACTTTCAGTAGAATTAATCAAAATAAAATGATAGTAGTAACGATACAATTGCTATATAGGATGAGTCAATTAATTTGATCTAAAATAGAATCAGGGCAAATCCTAAATCTACTCTATTATTATAATAGTCCTGAAGCAGAGTAAATTTTACACAAAAACACTTACTAAGCCCCAGGCACTGTTTTAAGAGCTTTACACATATTGCCTCATTTCATCTTGATATCAACCCCACGTGAGAGGTTATTAGCCCCATTTTACTAACTAGAGGAAAATGGAGCTCAGAGAGATTAACTTGCCCAAAGTTACACAGCTAGTGCATGTTGGAGGCTGGAACATGAACAAAAGCTGTCTGGCCCCAGATTCTGTGTTTTTAACTACCATGCTAGCTGCAATGCCTGATAATCACAATGAAATTAACAGAAGGAAAAAAAAAAGAAGGTAAAAATAAAAATCAATTATGGGAAATGCATCCACTCCTGAAGGATTTCCCTTTCCATATTTTGAGTCACTTCTCCCCTTCCCCTGCAGCATTGATTTTATTCCCTACCCATATTATTTGCCATTGGCTCTCCCCAATTTGATATTGCTTCTTTTTGTGCTTAGTTCTCCACATCCCAACAATCTCCACCTCAGAGAAATCAGACTATCTCTAATAGTTGTCTTAAGGACAGTAGCAGTGAAGAAACATTGTGTTTTGTCACAGGAGAATGCATTTTGGGAATCTTAGTTCTATTTTCAAGGAAATTGGGGCTTTTAATACTTGAAAAAATGGACAGTCCTCCTTTTATCACCTGAAAATTGTGTAGGAAGGGCTCTTTGTGATCTTAATGAGGTAGAGGGTCAGCTAAGAAAGTCCTTCAGGTGGGTGACAAGGCAATTTATTGTCCTAAGTGGTACACTTTCGGGGGAGTCATTTGGCTGTGCTATTAACAATTATACTGGAATGAAAGGCATTAAATGGGACTCTGCTAACTTCAGAGATTGAAAAGAGGCAAAAAGATGATGGACATAGGGGAAAATCCTCATGACTTTCTCTCCTGATGCTGAACACCTTTCCATTTATATTAGATATGTTTGCATTGCCTTTCAGATTTGTCCGTTCCTTGGGCTCATGGTCCCAAGATTTATCTATTACTGTTGCTATTACCATTTCATTGATTGGGAAATTACTATAGAACTGACACTGTGCTGAGAACTATTTATAGTGTCTAATCACACCTCACAACAGTCCCATAAATTAGGTACTATGATTATAATTATTTTGAAAATGAAAATTAATTAAATAAAAGTGACTTGGCCAAGGCCACACAGCTTGGAAGTGAGCACAACCAAGACTTGTATACCAACAACTTGAGCATGAGTACAAAACCCATACTCTTAACCACTATATTACACGCCTCTCAAAGTATTTGTCCTTAGAATACATTTTAAAATATTACATATTGATTTTCACCACTAGTAGTTTCTGAAATACAATTCGCCTATAGAGTATCAAGACTTGTATACCAACAACTTAAGCATGAGTACAAAACGCATACTCTTAACCACTATATTACACGCCTCTCAAAGTATTTGTCCTTAGAATACATTTAAAAATATTACATATTGATTTTCACCACTAGTAGTTTCTGAAATACAATTCGCCTATAGAGTATACTCCAACTACTGTCTCATGGATAAATTTATTGCTATAAGAAAAAAAAAAAACTATTGGTTAATATAACTAAAATATTGACTAAAACTATGAATACACATTCTAATTAAAAGACAGGCTGCATGACATACGGTTATTCAAAGACAACATGAACTTGAGTGATTGATTGACTCCCCAAATGCTGATTTGTATAACGCACAGGTAACGTGGCATATGATCATTTCTTAAAGTCAAACTATTCCATAGAGTTAAAAATTATATACATGTATTTATATAATACCTGCTGTGGTCTGAATGTTTGTGTCTCTCCAAAATTCATATGTTGAAATCTAATCCCCAACAGGTTGGTAAGAGGTGGGGCCATTGGGAGGTGACTAAGTCATGAGGGCAGAGCCCTTGTGAATGGGATTAGCGTCCTTATTAAAAGGACTGAGGGAGCTACCTGCCCCTTCTGCCATGTGAGGATGCAGCAAGAAAGAGCGATCTGGAAGCAGAGACTGAGCCCTCACCAGATGCAAATCTACTGGCTCCTTGATCTCAAACCTTCCAGCCACTAGAACTGTGAGCAACAAATTTCTGTTGTTTATAAATTACCCATTCTAAGGTGTCTTGTTACAGCAGTAGGAAGGAACTTACATTTATGTGGTCCTTTTCATATATGAGGCACTGTTCTAAACCCTTTACTTAAATTAATTCAATTTATCCTCACAGCCATCCTGAGATAATAACTATTATAAACCTCATTTTGTAGATGAGGATACAGATGTACAGAGATATTGAGAAACCCACACAAGCTAGTGAGCAAGGAGCCAGGATTCAGACACAGGCCATCTGGATCCAGATCAGTGCTGGAAATTACTCTACCACGTGGCCCTTCATGGCGTTTTCCACATGTTATTTGTGTACGCAGTGAACATCATAGACATGAGAAAAGTGTTAAAAATCCTCTAAAATACTTTTTTGTTTCATTTTATTTGTTTTCCAGGATACCTATGCATATTTCTGAAAATGTACAGAAAGCGAAAGTAGGTGTATGTGAGAGGGATATAAAGGAACATAAAGTTTTACCAATGATAAATAGGATGGGACCAAGAACGGGAATCTGAACTTGATATATGAGCAAAGAGAAGGTTTAAAAAATTCAAAAGCATAAATGACCATTCCCTCTATTCTCATAATGCACATGTGTCATTGCCATTACCCAAAGCTGGAGGTGTAAAAGAAAGCGGGCAGCAGGTCTCATAGAGCTGAGCACCTTTGCCTTAACTCTCTCTTTCTATTTCATTTTCACTTAATGAGAATTGTTTCTAAGGTGCACTTCTGGTGAAGTATTCACTATTCATGAGATCTTCTAGTCAAATGAGCACAAAAGAAGCCAAAGACAATGTCCCTGCCATGAGGGAATTTACAGGGGTTTTTTTTGTCTCTTTTTTACTGACCGGCAACGGGATCGCAACCCTCGGTGTCGCGCCTGCACCACGCTCAGCCAGTGAGCGGGAACCGGTCTCCACATGGGATCCGAACCCTCGGCGGGAGCGCCGCCATGCTCCCAAGCGGCGCACTCTCCAGTGTGCCACCGGGCCGGCCGGAATTTACAGTTTAACTGAGCAGAAAAGTTAACCCACATGTAAAACAAAGAAATATTAGGCTTGAACTGTGTTCTTGGTTACTAACACAGAGGGATTCAAGGAGAAGATCACCTGAGTCATTTTAGTCATTGAGACATCTCTAAATGAGGTGCACCTTGGGATAATATCTAGACCGATTCCTCACTCAGGGGTAAATGTCATTGAGTTGACATTGAGTTCATGTGATTCTAGAACTTCACTATTATACCCTTCAGAGGCTGGTTTTGCATTTGGAAAAAACTTTCATGGCTAAACTGGTAAAAATAATTATTTAAATTTTATCTTTAATAAAGATTGGCTAGTAAGGTAATAAATTAGGCAGAGAGAGGGTGCGGAGCAGGTGGAGAGGGAACAGGGTGCTGAGAGGGAGTAAAGAGGATGCCACAGGCAAACTTAATTCCCTTTAAAATGTTACCTAGGACTGGTCATGATCAGCATTAAAGATGTGGGCCAATCTGTC
Organism: Galeopterus variegatus; assembly: GCF_000696425.1. Lineage (NCBI taxonomy): Eukaryota > Metazoa > Chordata > Mammalia > Dermoptera > Cynocephalidae > Galeopterus > Galeopterus variegatus. The sequence goes on from NW_007731538.1 coordinate 125,713, forward strand.
ACAAATATGGAAAATCTAAAATTACAAACTTCTCTAAGTGGAATGTTCATTAAGAAAATTGTTTGCAGGCCGGCCCATGGCGCACTCAGGAGAGTGAGGCGCTGGGAGCGCAGCGACGCTCCTGCCGCGGGTTCGGATCCTATATAGGGATGGCCGGTGCTCTCACTGGCTGAGCGCGGTGCAGACGACACCAAGCCAAGGGTTGCGATCCCCTTACCAGTCACGAAAAAGACAAAAAAAAAAAAAATAAGAAAAGAAAAGAAAATTGTTTGCCTAACAGTGTTCAATCACCAGCTGAATTCAAACTGTGTTCCAGCTGACTTGTTTTCCTCTGCCATTGGTTCTTTTGTGGTGTTGGCGGGCTCACATTGAGCATGTTTTAAATGTCATTGGAGCAGTTCCCTCTGCTAAGTTCTGAGGACAATTAACTATTACCATTACCTATCGGTGTTAGTGGCACATTCAAAGACACCACATTGCCTGGACTCCTGAAGAACATGTACCTGGAGGAATTGCTGGTATGGTTATGTTTAGCCCCATTCGGGGACCATTAGAATTTTGAGCCTTTAAAGCATCACTTTGGAAAAGGCGAAAAGCCTAAGCAAGGGATCTAAGAGAAAAGCTACTGAACATTACCACTGGATTTTAAATGCTGGTCCACTGCTTGTGATGTCAAGAAAGTTTAATTTCTCTATTTATGGAACAAATCTTTAACCTGCACTTACTATGTGCAAGGTGTGGGAAGAATATCTACCTGATAGGGTTGTTCTCAAGATTAAATTAGATGTTTGTTAACTGTTTAACCCAGTGTCTAAAACAGCAATTGCCCAACAAATGGTAACTATTATATTAATAAAAATAATTAAAGGTACACTTCCACATCTTCCTTACAAAGCAAAATCCATTTTTAAATAAAATAAGAATAAAATACTTTCGTGCAAAGATGTAGCCCACATAATTCTTATGGTTAACATAAAGTACAGGTCCCCCTTTTCCAGGCCTGTAAGAGCAAATTTAAATTTTTCTGTGTACTGGAATTTTGCTGAATTATTGTTTCAATACCAATAATATAATATTTTTATGTAACATAAAAAAAACATTTTTTACATTCATTAACTCTAAATTAATTATTGCCAGTAGGCTTGGAAATCTCTGTGTTTTATAGAGATTTTTGTATGTAAAATTTATTTTAAATGAATTTGGCCTGGATCAGCAACTGAGGTAAAACAATTAAAATATCCAATTTGGGGGAATTCTTGGTAGCTTTCCAGCATGCCATTCGTTTTTTATAATCAAGCTGCTGTATGATCTTTTTTTTTTTTTCATTATGCATGAGCAAATAGACTCCACTACACTCAATTTGAAGCAATTATTATCTGTGGCACAATATAATCAAAAGGCTACTGCTATTTGTTGAAGGATTCTTTGTTTGCCAAGATTATTAATAAAGTTATGCCAGGAGCACATACAGTGCTGCTTGGCACTCAGCAGCTGGCTCTGGCAATGGGAAAATAATTCAGAATTCTTGATGCTTGTATTTTTCAATATTTCTGCCAGTGTGTGTATTGGAGAACAGTTCACATTAAATAGCACTAATTGCCTTAATTGGCTTATGGCTAATAAGCTCACTATACTGTTGGTGTGTAGTCAGAGCCATTGGGTTTACTGGGGGAACTTAGATTCTTCCACCTTCAGTGGTTTAAGTGTAACAGAGCAAGGCAGCTAGAATGTGTGCATGACCCCTGGTGTGTTGTGGAACTATGGGGATGTGGAGGGGATAAGAAACCCTTTCCGATTGGTCTGGGGTGAAAACTCTTCACACAACCACCCAGAGTAAACAACTTCTTACAAAGGACACATGAATGTATATTGGCCAGTCTTCACTAAATCCAAGACGAATCCATGAGCAAGGAAGAATCCTCACTTGCTTATAGGGCCACTATATTTGCAATTGGCAGAACCCAGCTTTGCTTTTAGGTGTCTAATAACAAGTGTAATAACATGGACACAATTTGTACACTTCCTTCTCATTTTATCATGACCCCAAAACATACATCTTGATCCTATCTTCATTGCCATTGAGTCTTTTCATTTTATTCTCAATGAGGAATGGCATCCCGAAGGACAGCCTGGTGGCTGGGTGAAAACATGTCCAGTATGATCAACTTCAGTAGAGGCAAGAGAATCCTGCCCACACCTTCCTCCATTAGCTCCTCTCTCAGACTGAAGATGCCAGAAGTTACATAGAAGGGAGTTTGCCTTATTAAAATGCAAATGCCTCCCACTCATGCATATAAAATGCCTATGTAAACTTTCAGGTACTCACATCTTAATATGCTTTAGTTTAAAATGCTCAAAAAGAACATGAAGAAAACACTCAGAGTACTCTTAATGGAAGAAGATAAAAGGCAGGTCTAAATAGGAAAGAGAGTCAAGATAGGAGGTCATCCCCCCAAACAATTACACTCCATTGTTCTCAAGTAGTGATGGTTTGTTTTATTTACTGATTAGCATAATTAAAAACAAACAAAAATCAACATATTATTATGCCAATGACATTTAAGGAATAACTTAACTGCTTAGTGGTGTTGAAATTACATGCAGTTCAGGAGGAGCAAAAATATCAGATTAATAAGATTTGCCATTTATTGTTGGAAATAGAACTGAAATTTCAATTCAGGAAGAATTAGAGTTACATCTGATCAAATGGGGAAAAATAACTATCTTGGGAGCATTTGGTAGGAGGGCCAAATCCTGTGCCTAAAAATCATAACAGGGATATGCCAAGCACTGAATACACACTTGCCAGAGTATTCAATGCCACCTGACTGTTTAAAGGGTCTGTGGCTGGCTCTCAAGAGATGAGGAGGTGGTTTCAGCCTTAGTCCTACCTCTCTGTGATCTCATGGTCACGCTCTAGGGAGGGCTCAAGTCTTTTGCTCTCAGTCAGCCCCTAGGAGAGCCCCATAGCACACAAGAGAATACAGGTAGATACCTCTTTGTGATCTCATGGTCACGCTCTAGGGAGGGCTCCAGTCTTTTGCTCTCAGTCAGCCCCTAGGAGAGCCCCATAGCACACAAGAGAATACAGGTAGAGATCACTTTTATTTGGAGATTTTTACAAACATGAGAAAAGAAAAAAAATGAAAACTGAAACCAGAAAATCTCCGTAAGTGATAGAGCAGTTTGATGTGTGTCTCCTCTTTTTTGGTGTTCTTATTAAAGGAGAAGTTTATAATCATTTCCCACCCACCCTTGTGAGCAATTAAGAGAATTTGCCAAGATAAGAGAGAAAAACAAGAGAGTATTGGAACTGATGACAAAGAAGGCACTTGTTCATGTTTTTTAAGCTGTACATTTAGGAACATGTTTTTAATCATTAAAAGCAGTAGTTATTTTCTTATTTTCAAGTAAATTTTTAAAATATTAAAAATAAAAAATAGGTAGAGATACTTCCTTTCTATCCCAGATAAAAGGCTTCATCACTATGGTTTTCATTGTCTATCAGTTTGAAAAATAGCACAGAACGACTGCATTCAAGAAAACTATTTTTAATATAGTTGCATTATCTTTTTACATCTTTGGATGAGCTAGTAAGTGAAATATCCTTATAAAATGTTATGCCTTCAGTTTTTTATTCATTCGGAAAAAATGTATTAAACAGTCACTTTCTGCGGGGCATTGAACTGTGCCCTCAGGTTATAAAGGAAATTAAAGCAAGACCCTTGCCTCAGGGTGGCTCATGGTTTCCTAGGGAAGACACTATATGTTAAGATGCTTTTGGTTAAAAGTAACATTTTTTTTTTTTTCCTTTTTTTGTCTTTTTTCGTGACCGGCAACGGATCGCAACCCTCAGTGTCGCTCCCGCACCGGACCAGGACCGGCAACGGGATTGCAAACCCTCGGTGTTGCGCCCGCACCTCGCTCAGCCAGTGAGCAGCCGGTCTGTATGTGGGATCCGAACCCTTGGTGGGAGCGCCATCGCGCTTCCCAAGCGGCGCACTATAGCAGTGCGCCACCGGGCCGGCCCAAAAGTAACATCTTTTGATGAAATCTAACTTACCAATTTTCTCTTTTATGACTTAAAGAGTCAGAAGGAGCATTGAAGCATTGGGAAATATTACAGAAAAGCCAGACAAAAGGTTGGCTCATGGTGGACTGATCCAGTGGCCAAGAATGTCATCAAGGAGTTTGGAGAAAATTATGTTAAGTGAAATAAGCCAGGCACAGAAAAAGAAATACTACATGTTCTAACTCACATATGGGAGCTAAAAAAGAGAACCAAATGAATCAGAACAAAAATAAATAAATAAGAAGTTGATTGTTGAAAGAGAGATAAGAACTGTGATAACTACAGGCAGGAAGTGGGGGGGGTGAGGGATAGTGAGAGACTGGTTGATGGACAAAAATTACAGCTAGATAGGAAAAATAGGTCCTATTGGTGTACAGTTAATCCAGAAACATATAATTAATAATGATTTACTGCATATTAACAAACAACTGGGAGAGAGGAGATCAAATGTGCATATCACAAATAAAATATTAGATTTTGCAGTGATGAATATGCTAATTACCCTAGATAGATCAGCATACATTGTATACATGTATTAAAATATAACTCTGTATCCCATAAACATATACAATCAATATGTTTCAACAAAAAGTAATAAAAATAAAAAAGAACTGAGGTCCTTTCTGACACTCCATTCTGCATAACCCTAGGTATGATCACTTCCTCTTCTGGCTGGTTCTCCTAATGCTCGGGAATGGCTGCTAGTAGCATCTATGTTTACTTGCAGTGGAAGAGTGAAATAGTTTCCTTTGGCTCTTAAAAATAATGAAATTTCTTAACCAAAGGATAAACAATCTTTTAGGTATCACACTGGCCCAAATTGGCTGAGAGGAGTTTGGGATGGCCATAACTGGCTTAGCCTAATCAGGCTCGATCTCTGTAGCAGGGACCAGTCAGATTTCCTCAAAGCAAATTAGCTGTTTGGAGAGGGGTTTTATTAGGCAAGAAGAAGGAAATAGTTCTAGGCTATATCGTTTCTCGCATTGTCTTTTTTAACACTAAAAACTATTTCAGTAATGTAGGACTTGACTAGTTGATGATATGGTTTCTGAAGGACATATTTTCTCCTAGACAAGAGGTTCTCAAATTCAAGAAGTGAGGGCTTATTAACACATACTCTGCTGGGTCCCACACCAGAGTTGCTGATTCAAGAGGTCTTGGGTGGGGCCTGAAAATTTGCATTTCTAACAATTGCAAGTTATGCTTATGCTGCTGACTGCTTTGAGAACCACTAACAAAGATCAGAGCAGAACTAAATGAATTAGAGATCAAAAAAACATACAAAAGATCAATGAAACAAAGAACTGGTTTTTTGAAAGCTGATAAACCTTTAGTTAAACTAATGAAGGAAAAAAGAGAGAAAAGTCAAAATAAATAAAATCAGAAATGATAAAGGGAACATTACACTGATATCACAGAGATATAAAGGACCATAAGAGACTACTACGAGCAACTATATGCAAACAAACTGGAAAACCTAATAGAAATGGATAAATTCCTGGATATATAAACTCCAAAGTTGAATCATGAAGAACAAGAAAACATAAACAGACTAATAATGAGTAATGAGATTTAAGCAGTGATGAAAAGTCTTCCAACAAAGAAAACCCCAAGACCAGAATGACATCACTGTCAAATTCTACCAAACACTTAAAGAACTAATACTAATTCTTCTCAATCTCTTCCAAAAAACTGAAGAGAAGGTAATACTTCCAAACTCATTCTATGAGTCCAGCATCACCCTCATACCAAAACTGGAAAAAGATATGACAAAAAAAGAAAACTACAGACCAATATCCTTAATGAACACAGATGTGAAGATCCTCAGCAAAATACTAGCAAACAGAATCCAGCAACACATTAAAATGATCATACACCATGATCAAGTGGGATTCATTTCAGGGAAGCAAGGATGGTTCAACATGTGCAAATCTATAAATGTGATACATCACATCAACAGAATGAAGGGAAACAAAAACGACCATTTCAATAGACAGAGAAAAAGCATTTGATAAAATTCAGCACCCCTTCATGATAAAAATTCTCAACAAATTAGGTATAGAAAGAGTGTACCTCAGCACAATAAAGGCCACATACAATTAACCCACAGTTAATACCATACCAAATGGGCGAAGATTGGAGGCTTTTCCTCTAAGATCTGGAAGAAGACAGTGATGTCTACTTTCTCCACTCTTATTCAACATAGTACTAGAAGTTCTAACCAGGGCAATAAAGCAAGAGAAAGCAAAATCAAATCAGAAAGGAGGAAGTCAAACTATCCCTATTTGCAGATGACATCATCCTGTATATAGAAAACCTTAAACACTCCACCAAAAAAAACCCCCAGAACTAATAAATTAATTCAGTAAAGTGGCAGGACACAAAATCAACAAACAGAAATCAATAGTCTTCCTCTATGACAATAACGAAATAGCTGAAGAAGAAATCAAGAAAGTAATCCCATTCACAATAGCTGCCAAAAAATGAAAAACCAAAGAGTAAATTTAATAAGGAGGTGAAAGACCTCTACAATTGAAACTATAAAATATTGGTTAAAAAAATTGAAGAGAACATAAATAAATGGAAAGATAGCCCATGTTCATGGATTGGAAGAATTAACATCATCAAAATGTTCATATTACCCAAAGCAATCTACACACATATTCAATGCAATCCTTATGAAAATACCAACGATATTCTTCACAGAAATAGAAAAAATAATATTAAAATTTGTGCGTAACCACAAAAGACCCCTATAGCTAAAGCAATCTTGAACAAAACAAACGACATTGGAGGCACCACATTTCCTGACCTCAAAATATACTATAAAGCTGTAGTAACAAAACAGCATGGTACTGGCATAAAAATAGACAAATCAGCCAATGGAATAGAATAGAGAGCCCTGAAATAAACTCACACACATAGCCAATTGATTTTTCACAAAAGTACCAAAAATATACAATGGGAAAAAGACAGCCTTTTCAATAAATGGTACTAGGAACACTGGATATCCACATGCAGATGATTGAAACTAGACCCCTATCTCTTACCACCCACAAAAATCAACTAAAAATGGATTAAAGACCTAAATTTAAGAACTAAAACTATGAAACTACTAGGAGAAAACATAGGGGAAATGCTACATGAAATGGGAGTAGGTAGTACTTTTTAAAGTGAGACTACAAAGGCACAAGCAACTAATGCAAAAATACATAAGTGGGACTACATCAAACTAAAAAGCTTTTGCACAGCAAAGGACATTGTCAACAAAGTGAAGAGACAACCGACAGAGTGGGAGAAAGTGTTTGCAAACTATACATCAGACAAGGTTATAATATCCAGAGTATATAAGGAACTCAAATGGCTCAACAGCAAATAAAACAAATAACTCAATTAAAAAATGGGCAAATGACCTGAATAGTCATTTCTCAAAAAAGAGACATAGAAGTGGACAACATGAAAGCACATGAAAAAATGCTCAAAATCACTAATCATCAGATAAATGCAAATTAAAATTACAATAAGATATCATTTCACCCTGGTTAGAATGGCTTATCAACAAAACAGGAAATAATAAATGCAGGCAAGGATGCAGAGAAAAGGGAACCCCCCAGTATTGTTGGTGGGAATGTAAAATGGTACAGCCATGTGGAAAACAGTATGGAGATTTCTCAGAGAACTCAAAATAGATCTACCTTACTACCCAGGTACCCCACTATTAGGCATATACCCAAAGGAAATGAAATCAGTGTATCAAAAAGACACCTACACTCCCATGTTCATTGTGACACTATTCACAATAGCCAAGAGATGGAATCAACTTAAATGGCCATCAATGGATAAACAAAACTGTGGTATATGTATAAAATGGAATACTACTCAGCAATTAAAAAAAAATGGCACCCTATCATTTGCAGCAACATGGATGGAAGGAATTGGAAGTGAAATAAGTCAGGCACAGAAAGACAATTACAGCATGATCTCACATATATGTGGAATCTAAAAAAAAAAAAAGTGGTTCTCATAGAAGTAAAGAATAGAATAATGGCTACCAGGGGAAGGTGGAGGAAAAATAGTGGAATAATGGGTACAAAATGAAACAACACACAGTACCCCACAAATGTGTACAAGTAAATGTTAAAATATTGTGAAAAAATAGATAAAACATTGAAGACTAAATAGAAAGAAAAAAAGATGATGTATCTAACAGCAATTTGGAAACCTTCAATGTGCTAAGATTACTATGAGAGTTGTACACACTTTACTTCAGATTTCACAAATATTTCTGTCCATGAGATATAGAGGATTCATAAAGCAAATGTACTCACAGGGCCTGGTTTTTCAAAGCCTTGCAGTTTCAAATATTAACCTGGCAAGAAACAGGAAATTTTCCCCAGGCTATTTAGTCTCTGTGGTTAGATAAAAACTGGTAACACAGGGAGGTTGCTGGCTCAAAGACAGACAGGTTACTGATTGATATGTAAAGTTACTAAAAATCTGCTGGAGGGAGAAAGAATGTTTGCTAAATCAAGCCTTTGTTAGTGGATCACTTAATTGTCTAATAGAATGTCATCTGATTTGTTTTTACTGAATGTTACCAGCTTCTATTGTAAAAACTTGTTAAACTGTACTTAGCAAAACCCTACCTATGTCTCTTCCTTCTTGGTCTGGAGGATAAATGCAGGAAGAGAACCCCAATTTGTGGTTAATTTTCCAAATGGAAGAAATGCCTCACTCTTGAGGAAGTTCTGGGATATTAACCCCTTTCTTGGGCTTCTCACTCCTCAAAAGAGATGGGCTTTGAGTAATCTTTGGTGGCTCCATCACCCACGGGAAAAGGGGTGACAAATCCGTGGGAGGCAAAGCAACAATGAGGCACAGTTTTTCATTTGCTTTATTGTTCAGATGACTGGTTAGTCTTGAAGACATTCTTCCCTAATCTGGACATGACCTTGTTGGATTACATTGAAAGGGCCTCAAATATATTTTGAAATTATTGCTGCTATTAGTCTAATAAATATAGTCCTCAAAATTATTTTTTAAAACCATAAGAGTACATTAAAAATGGAAATTTCTTTTATAGCCAAGCTTTATGAAAGTTACAATTCATATTTTTACAATTCTGAAAATATCTATTCTTGTGTAAATTGGGCTCTTCTATACTGACAATAGGAAATATATTACTGAAAATATTGGAAAACTAAATTGTTTGGGGAATAAAAATATCATTATGTGTTGACATTCCATATATTGAACACTACCCATTTCTGACATTGTATAAAGCAATTCAAACCATCTCTCTACTTCCCAATTTTTATAATAGACATTTATTTAACATAAGCAGCAAGTTTGGTGATCTCTGTCACTGGCAAGTTGGTATATTTTCCAAAATGATTTGAGTTGGCAACCACTTCAGAAGATAATTCTAAGGAGTCCAGATAAGTATGAGTTGCAAGAGAAAAGGTATCTGCTATAGGCCAGGCACTGTTCTAGGGACTGCATTTGCTATTTCATTTGATACATTTTTTTTTAAATGTTTACATATATTCATGAGATACAAAGCTGATTGTCCCCACTCTTGCCCAAGATGTGATGGCCAGATCCCTACTGGCAGCATGCCCATTACCACAAATTGCAATGATACCCTGTGTCCCCCACCCAATTATTCCCAGCTTCCCTCCCCAGCCCTCTTTCCTCTACTCCACTTTATATCCCTAGGTGTGCTCTCTCCCTTTGCAAGTCCAATGCACCACTGTGGTCTTTCTTTCCTTCCTTCTTTCCCTCTTAGCTCTCACTTATGAGTGAGTACATGTGGTATTTATCCCTCTGTGCTTTGCTTATTTCACTCAACATAAGTTTCTCCAAGCTCATCCATGTTGTTGCAAATGAGAGAATTTCATTCTTTTTTATGGCAGAATAGTATTCCGTGATGTATATATACACTACAGTTTCCTTATCTAATCATCCATCAATGGATATTTAGGTTGGTTCCATATCTTAGGTATTGTAGACAGAGCTGAGATGAACATGGGAAATACAATTTTTAAATAAAGGAAAAACTCAACTACTTTTATGATTTTGAGCTTCTATCTTGGTGACTGCTGTGGTCTGAATGGTTTCCCTAAATTCATATGTTGAAATCCTCACTCCCAATGTGATGGTATTAATAGGTGGGGCTTTTGGGAGGTGATTATATCATGAAGGCAGAGCCCTCATAAGTGGGATTAGTGTCCTTACAAAAGAGACCCAAACGAGCTTTTTTGCTCCTTCCACCTTGTGAAGACAGAGCAAGAAGGTGTTATCTATGAACCAGGAAACTGGCCCTCACCAGAACCTGACCATGTTGACAGTCTGATCTTGGACTTCCCAGGCTCCAGAACTGTGAGAAATAAGTATCTGTTGTTTACAAGCCACCCAGTCTATGGTATTTTGTTACAGCAGCCCAAACACACTAAGACAATGACATGGGAAAGGTCATGACTCAAAGCAAAGATCTTTTCAAATGCTTTTCCTCAGCTAAAACCCTTCAGTAGCTTCAGATAACTCACTGCAGAAAGATAATGGCACCAAGGACCCATGTGACTGCCTTCCTGGTGGAGCCACACCTGGAGCCCCTCAGCCCAGAACATCCTGCATCCAACCACTGATCTTTCATGATCTGGGCAGAGCCATGTCCCTTCCACTGTGGGGTCTCCACACGTGCCCTTTCTGCTGTTGGAAAAGCTCCATCACCACCTTCATTATCCTACTCACATCTTCATACCTCTGCTCATATCTCACTTTCTCAGGAAAGAGTTTCTGGGCCATTAAGATTTATGGAGTTAATATATGAATACAAACATTTAAGAGCCTATCATAGGCCAGGCATGTGTAATATACTATTTAATCCTTCTGTCAACTTATCAGCCAGTTAGGAGTAGCCACTCTTTCATATGGGAGGACTGTTATTTGCTCAGCATTGTTCTAGGATGGTGCTGAATGTGGGAATTCATATGCTTCTAGTAAACAAAGAAGAATGTTTTCAAGTTCTACAGAGCAAACAGGATTATCACACAATTTCTGCCTAGATTACATATGGTCTAGTATTATCTAGTAGAAAGTATGTTTTGTTTCCCCATACCTAAATGCTGACAGAAAAAGAGGTTAGTTCTTTTATTTCTTTCCTTCTCAATGCTTGACCCTGTATTTAACTTAATAAAATAATACGTATAAAAGTATTTTAATATAAAAAGCACAAAAGAAATCTACAATTCTATTTTTATGAGTAAATGCTTGTTGAAGGACTTAAAAATGGTGCTTAAGGAATGTCCTGAGATTTTTCTAATCTCTGAATGCAGCAGAAAATTTAAATTTTGAAAGACAAAGATGATCATGATTCATTAAGAAAAATAAACAATTTAAGACCCATCACCTAAATTACATTTAATAAAAATGCCTCTTAATTTAGTTTAAAATTAAACTTAAGAACAACTTCTACAACATTCAGGAGAAGTCTGAATTTAAGACATTCTCCTTGCTCCCAGCTAAGCCATGATATTCAATCCCACCATTTGCATTGCATTGTATATATTTCACATCCACAATTTAATTGAACCTCTGTCAAACAGTTTTCTAGTCAGAGGAAATGTCCAAGCTCAACATTATGGCTTAGACTTAAAGAAATTCCCAATTGTGTGTGTTCTTAGGCTTCTAAACCATTCTTGGGTTCTATTTAAACCCTTAGTCTTCTAATGAATAACAACTAAGATGTGGTTTAAAGAACATTATACAAAGCTAAAAGAAAAAAAAAAGATAAAATTTCAATAGAGTTCTTAAAATTGGGGGGCATAGTAAACACTCAGAGCAAGGCTAAAACTTTTCGTGAGACTTAGATGAATCAAGAAATGAAGTTATAGTAGAAGATTGCCTATGAAATATAATGTGCTGCATCTTTTCCTGTAATCAAAGCAACTGAGGCTTAAATTACAAATCCATGTGAAGTTTCTGGAATTTTCCTTTTAAGACAGCCTTTTATTGTTTCTTTTGTACGCTGCTGTATAACCACTGCTGAATGATGTTTCAGGAAATATTTCATTTTAAAGGACTCCATAAAAGTTAATAAAAGTACATATGGCGTAATATTGTCATAAATTTTCTGGTGGAAATTAATTAGATGTGTGAATGTGTGAATGCTAACATTTATTTACATCCCAGGCTAAGTGTTCAAAGAGGTGTATGTTAAGCACACAATTAGAAGCAATGATGCATTAAATTGGCCTCACCGAGAAATAGTATTAATTTTAATATTGCAATGGAAGCTCTTTGGAAAATCCAAGATAACACTTTACTCTGCCCAGTTGCCTGCGCTGAGACATATTGTCTGCCTAAGCCACTTCTTTATATAAAAGGTGATGGAAAATTGAGGATGGAGGAGGAGAGGACATTTTCTACCTCACATCATAAGGCTGCCTAATGTTCTCATTAACCTGTGGACTTCCTCCCAACTCCTTTTGGTTTGTACTGTGCAAACAGTATCTTACAACTCCTTTTGCAAACAGTCAGTGACCTTTTAAACCAGGTAGGGAATTCCTCACAGCTGGAAACCTTGGGATACTGTGTTCTTTTTAAAGTGCTACTTTAAGGAAACAGCAACAGTCCTTCCTCCTTCTCTGGGTCTCTCTTAGTTGCAGATAAGCTGTGGGTAGATAGGAAACATAGAACCACAGAAAAAGCAGTAGAGACTTCCTTCCTAGGTCAAGCACCATTCTAATTAGTATTCTGGGATTATTTTTAATTTAGACTTCATTTTAGTCATATATTTAGATTTGAATATTTTATTGTTCTACTGTGTCCTTATTTCACCCTATGTATATACTAATAAGAATAACAACTACCATTTATTGAATTCTAACTGTGTGTGTGACATGGAGCTAGAATATTATATGGATTGCCTAATTTAGTTCTCTCACAAATATTATGCATACATAGGTTTTATTTACATTTTGATTTTATGAGAGTAAAAAATGGGGCTTGAAGTTGAATAACTCAAACTCAACATCTGGTCAGTGTCTGGACTGGGATTTGAACCAAAGTCTGTCTATTCAGTATGCCCATCAGCCAAAGCTACATGTACTGTGGCAGTTTTTGTTATAATTCTTAAGGACATTGGGTAATTATATCATTATTCTTTTATGATTTTGTGTAATGAATACCTTGCTAACCTCCCAATAAATTTCATATGTGCACAATTTTAAAAAGCAATAAAAACCTTGAATAATAAAAATATTATAGGTTGTGCTGTACAGAGAAGATAAATGATTGGGATACATATTTTGTAGCATCATAAATTTGCAAACACCCTCTGAATCAAAAATCATTAATTCATGCATTTTGTATAAAGATACTTCTCATGTAATGAGACCCCTCCAACACTTAACATAAATGTCCCTATTCCACTAATATTATTGATAACTGAGAACTTCATAGAAAGAAAACAGCAGTTGATTAACTCAACAGCAAGACTGAGTTGGAGCATATATTAGTCTAAGAGATACTTTCAAGTCAAGAAACATATTTCAGTAGGTAAAAAAATGACTTCAGGCAGCTCAGAATTCTACATAAAAGCTTTTTTTGCCCCATAAAAAAATTCATGGAAGAAATGTAGTGAATGTCGTGATTCTTGAAAATGTGAACTTGATCAACATTTGTAGCCTATATCACTTAAACTTCAGTTCTTGTAAAAACAGTGAGAATTTCACATCGCCTCAAGGCAATAAAGATGAAACTGTAATATAAATTTGTTGTACTAACTTAAGACCTCATCACCACACTCCTATACCCACAACTGTAGTCCTTTAATCTACAAGACTGATGGACTTGATCCATATTAGCTGTTATCCCAAGTTTAATGTACAGGAAAAAGACAGAGAAAAATTAAGAAATGTGTAGTCTTGTATTCTGAAAGCAGAACAGAAAGGAAAAGTACGTTCTTCTTTTGACCGTGGCAAGAAATAAAGCTTTGAGATCACAAATATTCTTGTTTACAAATGCAATTCTATGGCAAAACTATTATAAAGTTTCTTATGGTTTCAATCTCATGTAGGCTAATTTTAGATCAACAGATATAAGATTTAAAGCTAAAGGAAAATTATGAAATAATCCCAGGTTCTAACTTTATTTGCTGAGTAAATATTATCAAGCACCTGCAGCTAAGCATTGCAGTGGGATTGGAGGTGGGGGAGTGAGTAAAATAGGTACAATCTTCTTTCGCTTTAATTGCATACATGAGATTTAAAAATTATAGCATATTCTTGATGGATCTTGGATGTGACTGGCTCCATTTTACACACACTGAACACAAAATGGCCACCAGCCTTTCCCTTATGAGAAACCTCATGGTTTCTGAGAAATAGAAACTCCTCCACACCAGCACCAAACCCCTCTCTGATTACATCTGCCTTCCTTACAGCCTGTGTAAGCCCTCCCACCCCGACGCTGGTTGCTGCCCTGCATTAGGAGTACAGCCCGGCAGATTCTTTTCCTTTAATAAAGCTTGATTGGTACCTGGCGTTTCGGCTCACTCTCTCTCAATTCTCAAATCCACTTCTTGTAAGAAACATGCTATTACACATTTATAAATATACAGAAGTGGTTAGTCGCTGGTAAAATAAAATCAGTTAACCCATAGGTTGAGGCAGTCCTCATCAGTCATCTATCCATCACTTACTTCCAGACATAATATGTGAATAAGATGTGAAATATTGTCATGAGTCTTCTTGAAAATTCTCACTTTTTCTTTTGTCTCACAGATATGAAATGATTCTTTTTTGAGTCTTTTTTTTCTGCTTCCAGTGAATATGACAAAAGGTGATCATAACATTCCCCACCTGAAAAGCACCTTAGAAAACAGTATGAAGAAAAGCACTCGAAATGATTCAGGCAAATCAAAATTCCACAGTACTGTGGCTGGTGGAAAGAGTTCATGTTTGGGTATCAGACTGATCTCTAGTTTCTTACCTCACTTGACTAGTGGTTTCCAACTTTAGCAGAAGGGCTGGTTAAAAACTCATCTTTAGCCCCACCCCCAGAGTCTCTGATTCAGTAGGTCTGGGTGGGGTCTGAGAATTTGTAATTCTATCAGATTTCTAGGTGATGTCAATGATGTTAGGGTGAGGGTGGGGGCACTTTGAGAACTTCTGCCATAGATAACTAGGTAAATTGTTTCAACTAGGTGAACTTTAGTTCCCACATCTCTAAAAGGAAATGTGATTAACTTACTTAATGTAATTAATGTAATTAACTTAGTCTGACTGTGAAGACTGCACTTAGCACAGTTCCTGCCACATAGAAGAGATGCTCAAAAACATGTTTATTCCCAGCCTGCATCAAGTGAAATGTTTGGGACAACCTAAATAATCCTTGTAGGACAAAAATACAGGTGGACCTAAGTATGAAGGTTTTTTGTTGTTGTTGTTTGCTTACTTGATTTTTGTATGATCACTGAGAGTCGATTATTCCCAGTTTCCATTCTTCCAAAAAATAATCTTGATTGCTTTAACTTTTTATTATGTTTTTTATCCCTCATGATAAAAATCCAGTATTGAACTCACATGAAAAACAAAATCTCTAAAAGAGGAAGCAGAACATCTACTATCTGCAAATAAACTAAAATTTTTGGACTTAGAGGTTTTCTGATGAAACCTACTCATTTCATAAATGGGAAAATGTGCCCAAAGTCACAAAACCATTTAGTGACTAGATACCACATTGCTCAGGTCAAGCTAGCCTAGAGCTGTGCCACCACTTCCAGAAAAAGACTTTAAAACATCTTTTTAACTATTTGACAATATTTTTGTCAAAAAATACATTGTCGGGAAGGTGAGGTGTGCAGGATCAGGCCCTGGCCTCAGTATGCCATAGTCTCAAGTGACTATGTTTTGCTTCTGTAGGGGCTGCCATGGGGAAGACACAGGAGGTGGAGTTAGTAGCTCTAATCACCAGACGTGTGGGCTAGAGCAAGAGAGGGGACCTGA
Source organism: Galeopterus variegatus (assembly GCF_000696425.1). Classification (NCBI taxonomy): domain Eukaryota; kingdom Metazoa; phylum Chordata; class Mammalia; order Dermoptera; family Cynocephalidae; genus Galeopterus; species Galeopterus variegatus. Next base: position 141,796 of record NW_007731538.1, read on the forward strand.
CCTTGTACCCTGGGGGTGACTGAGAGAGCATCTGAGGACCTTGGCATGGCAGAACATTCACTTCTGCTAGGGAGGGGAGGGAGGGTCAGCCTCCCCTCCCATGGCAGGTGCTCAGGTGAAGGCTCCCCTTTGGACTACCACCACCACATCTGCTCCAGGTTCCTGTTTGTCCTCTGGTTGCCAAATAATTATCCTGCCTTCCCTCCATCCTGCAGGAAGTGGCACTCTGGTGTCCACTGCCCTGATGTACAGGCCCCCACAGTGGGAGCAGCAGCTGATCGTAGTAGGTCAAGTCCATGACCTCTTCTCAACCTCAAAAAAAAGGATAACATTCTCCCTTATCATTCCCTGATTGTCATTAGGAAAACTTTATCTGTGGGGAAGAAGGTACATGGTCTCTGTTATGAATGATGCTGAGCTGGCCTGTCGGTTTCTCTGCAAACACTTCTACCTTGATGATATGAAACTTCCTTTGGAATGAAGATTCCTCTCAGGGCTGGAGACTTTCAGGAATTCCCAGCAACATTCCTGTGGCAGGTTGATGGAGTTTGGATGTATTGTCCTCCCAAAACTCATGTGGAAATCTCATCCCCAATGTGTCAGTGCTGGGAGCTATTTGAGTCATGGGGGTGGATCTCTCATGAATGGATTAATGCTCTCCCTGGGAGGTGGGGGTAGTGACTGAGTTCTCAGTCTATTAGTTCCCGTGAGAGCTGGTTATTTAGAAAGACCCTGGCACCTCCCTTCTCTCTCTTGCTACCTCTCGTCATGTGTCTGCTTGAACCCGCCAGCTGCCTGCAGTTTTCTGCCATGAGCAGAAGCAGCCTGAGGCCCGTGTCAGATGCAGCCATCTTGGAATCGTAAGCCAAATAAACCTCTGTTCTTAATAAATTACCCAGTCTCAGGTATTCTGTTATGGCAACACAGAAAACTAATACACAGGTTTTCTTTTCTTATAACATACCCTCCTCATTTTGTCTCTTCTTGTACTTCTCTCTGGTGATTATCAGTCATTATGACACAGAAAGAAAAATGTGAGATAAGAATCTCAGGCGTCACTAGATGGGAAAGATCCTTCAATGTTTTTACTCCTCCTTTGGTAGGTTCTTATTTAAACTATTTTATTTTTTTTTATTTTTATTTTTATTTTTTTTTTGTCTTTTGTCTTTTTTCTGTGTCCGGCAACGGATCGCAACCCTCAGTGTTGCCCCTGTACCGGACCGGGGACCGGCAATGGGATCGCAAGCCTCGGTGTTGCTCCCGTGCCTCGCTCAGCCAGTGAGCGGGAACCGGTCTGTACATGGGATCCGAACCCTTGGACGGGAGCGCCTCCGCGCTTCCCAAGCGGCACACTATCCAGTGCGCCACCGGGCCGGCCCTATTTTGTTTATTTTTTGTTGCCAGTCTCCCCTGCTACTTCACAAGACCAGAAATTTTGCCTTTTTTTTTTCACTGATGTGTCCCTAGTACAAAGAACAGTACCTGGAACATAGAGGGCACGCAATAAATATTTATTGATTAAATGACTACTATTACCAGTAATTTATATACTGTTTGGTGGCGGTAAGGCATTGAGGGTTAGATTAGGTTGTATGGATGGGACCCTCATGATATGATTAATGCTCTTATATAGAGACGACACATGAGGATACCAGGAAAAGACGGCCATCAACAAACCGAGGAGAATAACCTCACTAGACACTGGATCTGCTGGTGCCTCTAGAACTGTGAGAAATAATCTTTGTTGCTTAAACTGCCCAGTCTATGGTATTTTTTGTTACAGCAGCCCAAGCTGACTAAGACAGGGACTAAAGTTGAGAAGCTTGAAGAAAATGAGTCAAAGAATTGATATTTCCTTTCCATTAATTGTAGAGGAAATATAGGAAATAAATTGGTTTAGATTATAGGATGAAAGAGTATATTCAGCTATACGGAAGAAACTTATAAAAGCAAATACATAAGTATAAAAGTCATGAGAGGGTGACTCTTAAGAAGAGGAAGAGGCCTGTGGAAACACACACAGGAGAGACAGGGCCTCTTAGGTGCCACCACAGTGCATTTCTTCTGGGTGGGGTTGTGTGAGTGTTTGTCTTATAATTACTGGTAAATGAAACATATGCTTTTATGTACTTTTTTGCATTTATGTTATACTTAATACTATTTTTAGAGCCTTGAAACAGTTTAAATAGCTACTAGATATTTGGAATTTTTGTCTAAAGAATTTCTATCCTAAAGAATCTGATTGGATTATATTAATAGTAATAAAGGCAAAATAACATGTCTTTCAAAGCACATTTCTGAAATTTGTATAGCTCTTGATTTCTCAATTTGCCTTTTCCCAAAAGGCTGAATTTCCTGGGTGCTCTTCTTAATATTTCACACTTATCATTTATTAGATTTTAGTCACTTATTACATGCCTAGGTTTTCAGAAAAAACTACAAGAAGTAAACAAAATTTTTACTTATTTTTTTTCCCCCTTTTTGTCTTTTTTCGTGTCCGGCAATGGATCGCAACCCTCAGTGTCGCACCCGTACCAGACTGGGACCGGCAACGGGATCGCAACCCTCGGTGTTGTGCCCGCACCTCACTCAGCCAGTGAGCGGGAACCGGTCTGTATGTGGGATCCGAACCCTCGGCGGGAGCGCCGCTGTGCTCCCAAGCGGCACACTGTAGCAGTGCGCCACCGGGCAGGCTCCAAAATTTTTACTTATTTTATTTTGAAAATGAAATATTGAAAAGCAGCATTCAGGCTGAAGGAAGTAGGATAACCCAGGTTTATACTAACTGAAAAGTATGGATAGGAAAAAAAAAAGGAAGGAAGAAAGACGTGAAAGAAGGAAGGGAAGGATGAAGGAAAGGAAGGAAGTAGGATAACCCAGGTTTATACTAACTGAAAAGTATGGAGAGGAAAAAAAAAAGGAAGGAAGAAAGACGTGAAAGAAGGAAGGGAAGGATGAAGGAAAGGAAACTGCTGTTTACAGAGGGCTCAGTGCACGCTAGATGTCTTCATTCACAGCATTACATTTACTTAAGGACCGTGGGAGACCATTTAGTTTTTACAAAGTCGGAAAGAGACTCCAAGAGGAAAATTTCTTGTGCCCCTTCAGTTTGGTTGCACAAGATCACAGCTCTAATGTTGGCAATTTTTAGAAGTGGGGAAAAAACGGTAATGGAGCCCAGTTCTGGTGATATTGACAACCTTCCAATTAGAGTGGCCTTAGATGTCACCTCTCTCGATTCCAGTGGGTTGGAAAAGTTTTAGTTGTTTCCGTGTCAGTTCATTAGAGACAGAGGTTGGGGACTCCTTAAATATCCGCACTTGCACGTTTGAAAGCAAACAGGTTTGCATTAATTGAAATATAAGTGAATAGATATTTTCTTCGAAATCTAATATATCACCTGGCTCCAGAGAAAAGACAAAGTCACATGGGGGAAAGGTAACATAGACTTTTGAAATTAGGAAAAATTGTATGATGTGTCATTAAATGCAATTTCTTTTTAAGAATTCTCTTGTTGTTAATTATTCTTACTATGTAGGTGGACAGTCTCTTAATATAGATAAAGACCTTTGCAGCTGCTCTCATCACGGGCCTCGTGTTTAATATGCACTTTGTAATTAGCGTGGATGTAAAGCCCCACATTTGCAGTCAGCCTCCCTTTCTGTCAGATCGGTTTTTAATCTGGGCTGTGTTCAGCTGCGAGGGGCCGATAAGCATTTCTGAAATCTCTGTACAAGACAAACAGCACTTTAATCTCGTCTTTCAATTTCCAGTGCACTCATTACACAAATTCAGCTCAAAGAACCTTGATGCATGAAAATTAGCCTTCCTGGATATGGTACAATTTCTTTTAACCTTTTCTCAAATATTCTGATCCTCCAGGCCACTCGTCCCAGGAAAATGTAGGCACTGGTTTACTTGTAAAATGGGGAAAATTTATCCCCAAGGCCTATGAATGCTAAAGTTGAGCTAAACGTTAGCTATTTGTTTTAATTGAGGATGAAGGAAATGATTTCTTCAATTTTAACCTAATTTTCAGAGAATAAACATCATTACATAGAGATAAATTATGTTTCTGTGTAGTACTTTCATATACAGAACCCTCGACTAGCCCAGCTGTCTGACAGAGCTTGCTCATTTAAACCTCAAGATAATTAGCACCAATTTTCAATCAGTTATGTAAGTATTAACCTGTTCCTCTCTGTATGTAATCTGTCTGTGAGCTGGCTGGGAGGATATGAAATTCTTAAAAGTGTCAAATTGCTTTCCTTAAATGAGCTTAGGTCTTTATTTGCATTACACCCTAGGCTCTGATTTCAAGCTTTCAAAGATTGAGCTGTGAAATAGCTGCTGTGCCTTGCTACTCTCTAGAGATGGGCGGGGGCTGAGCAGTGATGTGTATGACCTGCTGGAAGACTCAGAGGTGGAGAGACTGAGCCCATCTTACACGGAAGGAAGATTCAATTTTATCTGTCATTCAGCTTCACATAATATTTCTCACACACAATGCAAGTTGAGGACAAAAGATTCCCAATATATTTACCCTTGTTTGGATTATTAAAAAAAAAAAATGGGGCTTCTGAAATTCTCCTGTAAAACAGACAGATTATCGTATGTACATAAATTGCTCTAACAGAAGCTACAGTTTTGGTGAGAAAGTCTTCAGGAATGAATGACTGATGGCTTTTCTCTAAGTTTACAGAGGAGCACCCCCCAGTACCCCCACAAATCCCTTCCTAACCCAAGCACAACACAAAGACCCTGAGCTGAGCTCAGCTCTCCAGGTTTTGGTTTAGAGACTCACTTCCCCACACCTCAGCCAGACTCTCTTCAGCTATTCCTAGGCCAAGAAAGATTTGGGAAATTAACCATGTTTTGTGTTTAGGCAAAGGATTAAGCAAATCAAATGGAAGGTGTCTTATAAAAGCAAAAGAATAATATTTAGGCGGGGGGGGGGGAAGGTTTCGGTGATGGGCCATAATAATCAATCACATTGTATATCGACAAAATAAAAATTAAAAAAAAAAAAGAATAATATTTATACAATGACTTTTTTCTCCCCCCAGAGTTCTCAATGAGATCTACCCAGAGGCTCTGCTAAATTTGTAGTGAAGAGGGCAGTTTATTCAATAGAAAGAAATATCTGTTCTTTTGAATACGATGCAGGTCTTTAAGAATGGAAAATCAGCCAAGTGTACATATTTACTTTATTTTCAAGGACACAGAGTTCAGGGAATCATCATTCTTTTGCACAGATAAGCTCAGGTGTTTGACTTTACAGATGCAGGATTTTGAGACTGGGACAACAGGCAAGGGCAGAAATGAACTTTGGAGAGATCTGGTTTGATGAGATCACTATAATTTTCTGTTTTCAAGCCTTGTTGGGCTTTGTTCTTTTAGAGATCTATCTTAAGGACTCTACCCAGAGGCAAGTCATACAAGATGAGACAGGTTTCCAGGGGGGTTGCTAAGTGAACAATTGTATTTAAATTATAATATCTGTCACACTGTCTAGCCTAGCCGTGTATGCAGAACTCTAAGCAGGGAGGGGGAGAAGATCTCATTTTTGTCAAGTCACCGGAGGCAAACAATAGGATTTTTCACATAGTAAAATTTACTTTTTGCAATTGTAAAACTCTCTTGAAGAATGCTGGAGGCCACTGTAAAACAAAAGGCCTGAGCTGCCTCCTTGAGTATATAACATCTCTGATGACTCTCAATCTGAAAACTAGAAAAGAAAAGTAAGGACATCTAGCCTTCCTCACCAAAGAACTCCCAATGATTTGGCATCGGCATTGTGCCAGTCAAGTGTTAGGCTACTTGTGCTGATCCCACAGTCCAGACCAAGGCTATCAGCTCCTGGCTTTCATACTGACCCATGTGTTCTATCCTTGAGGACTCCAAAATGACCCAGAGGCCACTCAACTGACCACTCTAGACTGTGACAGTTTGTGGGTGTGGTCTGATGGGTGATGCATAGGTTCTGCTCCCAGGTGATGGGTACCACTCCCATGGGGTAGTTAACAACTTACTGGCTGGAATGTCATGCTTTGTTATTTTATACATTCATTCATTCTTTCAAAAAACTGCTGAATGTTCTTCATATGTCCATAGCTGCGCTTGAATGAATGGAGGAGGAGGGAGTATACACATATGTCGGGGGTGTTTACCACCCCATCACCGTCACCTCCTTCTGGGGAGAAGATCCTCTGAAGGCTAAAAGAGGAGCTCTCTCAGGCCTGCCAGGCCACTTTAATTCATTAATTCCACCATTTTCTACTTAACTCTAGCAATAAGAAGACAAAGAGTTTAGAGGAGAAATAGAAACATAAAAATTAAATTATGATACAGTCAAAGTATATATCAGCATTTCTCAAAATGTATCCACAGACTTTCAAATCTATTATCTGAGGATTGTTACCTGACTTGCCTCTGGGTAGAGTCCTTAAGACAGATCTCTAAAAGAACAAAGCCCAACAAGTCTTGAAAACAGAAAATTATAGTGATCTCATCAAATCAGATCTCTCCAAAGTTCCCTTCTGCCCTTGCCTGTCATCCCAGGCTCAAAATCCTGCATCTGTAAAGTCAAACACCTGAGCTTATCTGTGCAAAAGAATGATGATTCCCTGAACTCTGTGTCCTTGAAAATAAAGTAAATATGTACACTTGGCTGATTTTCCATTCTTAAAGAC
>NW_007731538.1:149487-154437 GCF_000696425.1 Galeopterus variegatus
GAATGCCAAATTCCTGCTAAGGAATTCTTCCCATGCCAATCCAAATTCAAGACATTCCACTCTAAATTTAAACAGATAAAGTCTAGCTGAAAAACAATTCTTAAACCCTTTAATGAATGACCCAAACCCCTGTTTTCAACAGAAGACTCTTATTTTTTAAACATTCAATTGAGACTATTAGTCTATTACTATAAGTTACAGTAAAAATATATAGTGGTTTAATTTCAGATATTTTGCGTCTGCTGTTGAGGCAAAGATTTGAATGTGAAAATAAAATACTGGCTCTTTTCAAATATAATAGCTTAAGCCATGAGTTGGCTGCTGGAGTTAACATGAATAATATGGCCACCTCAGGAAACTGTGGTTGCTGTTGAAGGACAAGTAAAGGAAAAAGAAAGGGAAACCAAAGTGGAGCATGAACCTGACTCTCTGGACTTGTGGTTTTCCCTAAATTCAGATAGAACTGTCAGGTAAGCAGGGTAGGCTACTCTGCCAACGGGGCCATACTGCTGCCAACATTCAGTTCTAGAATGTATAGCACCACTTTTCAAGAGCAATAAACAGTGCATCAAAAAGACCAAACATGCACATGATTTCAGTGCCTGGTGGATGCTTCAGTTGTGCAGAATGGATAAAGCAGAACATTGGATTAAATTAGTTATTCTGAATTAAATTAATGTTACATATTTCCTCAATTCTAAGATGTCTTTATTCTTAAGACACAATAAATATTTGATGGCAGCATTTCTGGGGAAAAAACACACTTAAACATGAATAGAGAGTATTTTTAGTAACAAAACAAAGAGACGTGTCTGTACAATAGCATGCTTCTTAATCTTCACTATCACAATTAACCTTGATCCCAGGCTTTCTTCAGCTTCAGAGTCGAGAGATCCTTCCAAGTCATTTTTCAACACTGGAAGTCCTGCTTAGGATCCTATGACATCTGAACATCATGCTAAATCTGCCTTGGAATTATGCACACTCCTGTTTCAGCATTGAATGCATAGTCAGAGGTTCCTACCCAGGCTGCTTAACTGTGATATCCCCCCAACTATTTCATTTTCCATTTATTCTCAACTTCACTTCATTCTCTATTTCTCTGACCATTTAAAAATGTTTAGCTCTTAATTGGGTAGTGTCTTGTTGTGTTCTTAATGTTTTCATGAGATAACATAGGTAGAAATGCTTTCATAAATATGAAAATGCTTCATACATATTTATTTTTATTATTTAACTATGTACTCTTCTCTACCCCCTTCCCACCCTCCAAAGTGAAGTCCTCCTAAGAGCAGACTTTGTCTCCTGTTTCCTTCATGCCATGCACAGCACTTGGAAGGCCTCTAGTGAACTTGCCATGTGCTTGGCATATAGTTAGTTGGTTACTTAACAACAGGTTGGCATTTTTATTTAAAAAGTGGGTGGTGTTGATGTGCCCAGGAATGAGCTCTGGAAGCTTAGTAGCTTGCTCCACACCTGATTTGCCTTAATTTACCTATTTGGAAAAGGAGGAGAAAAATAAAATAACCACCATTTCATGATGTTAGGATTTGTTCACATCAGCAGGTGTGATGGATCCTCGGTCGGTTCTGCAGTCAGGTGAGGCTTTTCCGCTGCACTCGCAGAAAAGAACCACACTCACGTGGGTTTACTCTGCACATTCCTTGTAAGATGGAGTCTTCACCCAAACTTCCTGAGCGTTTCTGTTTTCTGTCTCTTAGTTGCAATTAAAAACTAATTCTCAGAAAACCACAGGATTAGTGTATTGACAGAAGGAAAAGATAAACACTGAAAGAAAAATCTATGAGAGAAGTATCTCAATGTAATGGAGATAAATGGCTCCAATTTTGTCCCTGAAACTGGTTCAAGAAGCATTGGAAATCTATCTGTCACCTTCTTAAATTCTTTGATCTTCCTGGATACAGTAAATACCTTGGAAGGTTTATCTCCAGTACAATACTGCCATAGAAGAAGATGTCCAGCTTTTTTTTAAAAAAGGAAGTAAAGCGTTGTCCCGGTGGCTCACTCGGGAGAGTGCAGCGCCAGTAGCATTGAGGCCATGGGTTCGGATCCTATATAGGGATGGCTGGTGCACTCACTGGCTGAGCATGGTGCAGACCACACCGTGCTGAGGGTTGCGATCCCCTTACCAGTCACAAAAAAAAAAGGAATTAAAAAAACTACATATATATATATATATATATGTACATACAGATGAGTGTGTGTATGTGTGTGTGTGCATATACACACACACATATTTTTCATCGCCATAAAACAGACACAAATAATTTTATGTTTATGTTTTATAAGGGGCTGAGCAGGTTTAAGCAAAGTATGACTCTCTCTGTTCACTGCCACTATTTTCCCATGGTCATCCTTGATAGGCGGTAGGTATTTTTTACTGAATCCTCTCAGAGTACCAACTGTGTTCCTGTAATTTATCTTGAACAATAATGGCGAGTCTTACAGCTACAGGGTATACTGCCTGACACCACCGATACCCACTGGATTCGCTACTCTTAAGTGACAGAATACAAATCAAAAGTATTTGTACAATGTATATGTTTTGAAAAGAGTGAGAGTGAAGGGGTAAAGGCAATGTGCCCAATGGGAGCATGTTGTCATCTATCAGTCATTGTGTGTTTATTCAGTGTCTGCTCCATGGCGCATGTTGACATGATATAAACAACAAAGGTTTACATTGTTAAGTTGAATTCAGGTATGTACTGGATCCAACATCTCCTAAATCTACTAAGAGTTATTTTATTTTACTCATTCACCTTCATTTATTATATGAATAAACATATCATCTAAAGATCTCTCTTATATGGCAGGACATCTTAATATTGGTTCTTAAAGATACCTCTAATTTAAAACCACTATTGTCTAGCTCTCTCTCAAGTGACATAAAAAAAAAGAATCTAATTATGATCTTTGGTTTACAGTCTTCACAAACTTTATTCAGGTACAAAAGACACAGCTGCAGAGGTAAAATTACTGTATGAATGATGCTTGTGGGTCAATCCATTACCAAATATTTATTGAGTACACATTGTATGCTAGGCACTAGATTAGATTTTAGGAAATAAAACACAGTCTCTGTTTCCAAGAAGCTTGTATTCATGTATGAGGAAACAAACAATAAAAAAATAAAATAGGCTAAATTTTTTAGAAAGATACTTATGGTAATGTAAAGATCTACAAATAATTTAACTAATATGAAAGAAAGGAACTGGCTGCAGAGGGAGAGGCTCAGTAGTTTTTATTTAGCTACATTGTTCTGGGAAAGCTTCTCTTGAGAAAGTAACACTTATGTTAAAACTCGAATATGGAGAAGTAGCACGTACCAGGAGAATAAATATTCCAAACTAGTATGACTTAGGAGTAACAAAAATTGGAAAGAGTACAGGTGGATTGGGCTTGAGAGATAGGCGAGTGCCAGGGTCTGAGTAGATCATGGAAAAAACTTTTTACTCTGACTACAATCAGGTGGAAAGATAATGGTAGGGGAGACTGCTACAGAAGGCCAGTCTAGGGATATCTTTGACTCCGTAGCAGTACAGTTTGACTTCAAAATAAATACTGTAGGTAGAACAAATTATACTGTTGAATTGTGTGTGGAGTGGAAAGAACATGACAAATTAAAAATAGGATTTTAACCTTAGTAGCTAGATGGATAATATTACCATTTACTTAAATATTGAAGTCTTGGTAAGAAGAGGATTCTTGAGTTTACGTGTATGTGTGTGGCAGGGTACCAATTGTTCTTTTTTTTGGCCATGTTAACTTTGCGATGCCTACTAGACATCCAATTAGAGATGTCAAGTAGACAACTGAATATGAGTTTGGAGTTCAGCAATGAAGTCAGAGTTGAAAATATACATTTGAAAGTTATCAGCATAAGGGCCGGCCCATGGCTCACTTGGGAAAGTGTGGTGCTGACAACACCAAGTCAAGGGTTAAAATCCCCTTACTGGTCATCTTTTAAAAATAAATACAGAAATAAATAAATAAAGTTATCGGCATAGAGATTATTTTTAGAGCTATGAGAATACATTAAATCACTTAGACGGCCAGTGTAGTTATACAGGGGAAGATGTCTGGGGAGAGAGACCCGTAAGTTGAAGGAAAACAAGTCTTTTTCTCAGCCTAGACCAGAACACATCCTGGAGGGTATCATGAGCTTTCAAGAAATCAGGTCAGGAGAAGACAAAACAATTAACCAACAGCTTTGGCAAGATGTAGGTCATTGGAGACCTTAATAAATTGAGCCATATCACTGGATAACATGAGAACGTAAGCTTGATTTGGGTTGGATTGAGGAGAGAATAGGAGATAAAGTGAAAGGGCACATACATACAAATCCTCTTTCAAGGTGTCTTGCTGTGGAGGATCGTGGAGAAATGTGCTAACAAGAGGGTTTGGAGTCATGGTCATTTTGTATGTTTTAAGATGAGTAATATTAGACTCATGTTGGTGGGAATGATCCAAAAAATAAGTAGAAAGTAATGATACCAAATAAAAAAGGGAATTCTGCCACAGCAAAGCCCGAGAAGAGTTATGAAGCGAAGGGATCCATAGCTTAAGTGGAGGGTTTGCCATAGATAAGAACAGAAGCATCTCATCTGTGGTCACAGTAGGAAAGGCAGAGCTGATGAGTAGTGGTGCAGGAAAAATAGTGGACTTGGTGTAAGTTCAATAGCAAATTGTAATGATGTTCTCTCTCAAGGAAGGCAATCAATTTATTATTTTGGAAATAATTGCTAGCTGTCTATGATCTTTATTGAAGGTACAGTATCACAGTTTTATAGTTGTTAGGAGAATGGTAAAGAAAATAATCTGTATTTTCTCTGATATGTATTTCACTAAAATTTAAAATTTCCGGGCCAGCCCGGTGGCGCACTGGAGAGTGCGCCGCTTGGGAGCGCGGCGGTGCTCCCACCGAGGTTC
>NW_007731538.1:155567-157048 GCF_000696425.1 Galeopterus variegatus
TGAATCACACTTTTGCATTCCTGAATAGCAAACCCTCTTTTCCAGCAGCAAATCTGAAGCACTGAGAAAGACAATGGGCCAGGTCAGTGGTTTGTAGTTAATTTTTTACTGTGAAATTTCATTATACAAAATTACTGGGAGCCATTTTTGTCTACATTGCCCCAGTTAAAACACAGTTTTTATTTTTTTAACCATGAAAAATAATTTTTGCCTAAAACAGGATGATCACAGGAAACTTTTTATCAGCTTCCAATCAGAAAAGCCAAGCCACTTTTGAAAAAAAAGAAAAAAAATATTTTTTTTAATAGTTTTTATTTAACACAGCTGGTAATTTAAATGTTTACTGATATCCTTTACTTACTGAATAAAGATTTTAGTCTTAAAATCTTAGCGCACTGCTACAGTGCGCCACTTGGGAGCGCGGTGGTGCTCTCGCCGAGGGTTCAGATCCCACATACAGACCGGCCGCTCACTGGCTAAGCGAGGTGCGGGTGCAACACTGAGGGTTGCGATCCCGTTGCCGGTCCCGGTCCGGTACGGGCGCGACACTGAGGGTTGCGATCCGTTGCCGGTCACAAAAAAAGACAAAAAGGAAAAAAAAAAAAAAAGATCTCAAGCCTATGACAGCTTCCTCAAGGTATTTAGAGCTCTTCCTGAGATTTTATTTTTATCTCAATCATAATGCTGTCTAGGTACAACCTAAAGTCTCAGACCTCTCTTGATTTTTTTCTCCTTCTCCATGAGTGAGGCATGTCCCGAAGGTGATATAGCTCCCGTGGGAACTACTTTGTAATAAACATAGTATATTATATATATTATATATAACCTGGTGTGCAGGTTCTCTGTGTGGCTTTCTCAATTTCTCCAAGCATAGCTTATCAAAAAAGACCACATGGAACCCTGAGAAGATGATTACCTGTGGGCCAGAGATCTTTGACATCNCAAGCCAAGGGTTGAGATCCCCTTACTGGTCATCTTTAAAAAAAAAAAAAAAAAAGAAACACTTAGGGACCTCTTGATGTTAGTGAAAACCCACTGCCAACATCACACTGATGGCTGAATGCCAACTCCAGTCGCCTTACTGTGGCTCCCACTGAGAACTGTCCCCTTGGTGTAAACTTTCACTGCTCATCCATTCTTCCTTTTTACCTGACTTTTCTCCTCACTACAAGATGACCAGTTAGTTTGCATCCCCACAGGATTCAGTTGTCCTTTACTAAATTGAAATTTATTTGAGTGCTTTTCAAAGTTTTTGAGCTGTAATGTGCAATGGGTGGGTCTTAGGGTTACTTCTTGGAAGTATCTCCTCATGGGAACTTGGAACACTCCAGTTTGGTCTTATCTTTTCAAACAGAGCATCTCCATCTCTATTTTGTCATGTTAGGGGTCTGCCATAGGCTTTCTTTTGAGAAAGCGTTCAGCTTTGAAAAGAAGAAAAGTGGGAAAATCACAGAAATTATCCACACTAATGGAAGTAGAGG
>NW_007731539.1:1894-4371 GCF_000696425.1 Galeopterus variegatus
CACCCCACACTGCTTCTCTGCCCATACAACCCAATTTGTTCAGACAGCCAGTGGAGGACTCTTGACCCCAGAGAGGTAGGGCCATCTCCTGGCCTCAGGACATGGATCACGGTTGGGCTGAAGCAGTCAGGCCATCTTACTACCCTCTGCTCATTCTGGCCAGTGAGATGAAGGAGAAGTCTGCTTGGGAGCAAGTGGGAATATCTTCTCAAATAAAGGAATGCTTTTAGCTCCTCCTCCTTTGCTCCTGCCTGAACTGTCGAGGTGATGCCTGCAGATATGGCAGACTGAGGACTAAAGGTCAGTGTAGGAAGGATTTGCAAAAGACAGAATAAGCTAGCTCTCTGATGGTGTTGTCCATCCACTGAACCAACCAACTCCAGCAACTGACAACCTTTAGACATCTTTTTAGAAGAAAAACACACACCCCTGTTTGTTTACACTACTGCCAGCCAATTTTCTGTAACCTGCAGCCAAATATACTCCCAAACAATAGAGTTCTTTACAGTGTACATGAACTTTTGTGTAACTTATTCATTCAGTCCTCACAATGGCTACAGATGAGGAGTCTATCAATGCATGAGAGGTCCATACCTATTTGTAATAAAACCCCAGAAAACTAAGAGCAGAAGGGAACATCCTTAGCTGGATAGAATTTATATATCAAAAACCTACAGCAGGCATTATACTTAATGGAAAAACTTTAGACACAGGCCTTTTAAGATCATTAAGACAAGGACGCCTGCTATCACTGCTAATGCTTACAGATGACACACTGGGTGGTCAAAAGGCATCCCCAAGGTCACTGCCAGGAGGTGGCTGAGTAGGGCTGCTCAGTCCTGCTCTCTGCTGACCCTGCACTCTGTTGAAGGAGCTGTCAGAGGACCCACTGTGAGTGCCACAAAAGCCCTGGGCCCAGAGAGCGCCAGTGCCTCACCAGCAGCCACACTTGCCCTACACTGTTCAGCTACTCTGTGTCTGGAAAAAGGTGATCTTGAGAGCCCCTCTCCAGGCTAGAACAATGCCCCTCACTGAGCTTCCTGCCTGCTGCCTCTGCTTTCTCTGGCTCCCGTGGGAGATGGAGGAGGAGAGAGGAAGATACTTGGCAGGTGTCTTGCAAGCACCTCGGCCCCGTCTGCTTATCTGCGTCCCTGCCACCTCGCCACGGCAAATTGCTTGTTGATAAATGAGGCTATTTAAGAGCGAGTGATGCTGGCATTACAGTTATTAATGAGGATGACGTGGAGAGACGTTTAAGAGTGGCCAACTGTTCTCATATCCTCCCACCTGTGAGTGATGGGGCTGCTGTGCCTCAGGCCGTTGCCCCCACATCCCAGCACAGGCCCTGGGACAACCACAGCTGCACTGTGGTCATGGGAGGTGTGGACAGCAGGAGGATCCTAGAACCATGATTTCCACAGGAGCACTCTGGCCAGAAGACAAGAGCCAGCACCTCCTCCTGGGAGCTCAGACAGTGAGAATAAAAAGATGTGCATGTGAGAAGGCACACGTGTGCGTATGTGTGCACATGCATGTGTGTGTGCAGGAGAGTGGACATGGAAACACAGGTCATGTGTGTGAGTGAGTATGTACACCAACAAAGTGATTTTTGCTTCATCGAGTCCCAGGACAGGAACTTAAATTTTCTACACCTCACCTGTAGAATGGGAGTGATAATCTCATCCACCACAAAGATCACTGGAAGGATTAAATCAGCTAATTCCATTTAACGAGCTGAGAACAGGGTTTGGCCCTGTGAGGATGGAGAAGGCCTGGGAAAGTGTGAGGAGTTTCTCTCTGTTCCCATCATTGTAGTTATTAAGCTGAACTTGCACTTGGGAGCGAGTGATGGGGAGGAAGTGCCAGAGTGAAAGAAGAGAGATGGCACATACCTGGGTTCATGAGTGACCCTGGGAATAGGGCAGAGGGACTGGCAGAGAGAGGAATAAGGTAAGGGGCAGGGCTGAGACGCAGCTGTGATGCACCAGGTACGGCCACACTAGTTATCAAAATATAGAACACCATGTGCCTGCCGATCATAAGGAGCTGCTTGCTGCCCCAGGCACTCCATGCCCGGCTTCCCTGGCCCCCTCCCCAAAGAGCTCCAACCTCCCCACCGAAGGGCCTGTGGGAGCGGCTCCAACCCCCGGCCAGCATCTGTTCTGCTCGGTGGCATGTCCCTTGCTGGACAAGCGAGTAAGCATGTTGAATATCACTCATAGAAGGTGTGAGAGTGATTTCAGTGCCTCAGCAGTGCAGTTAAGCCAGGGTGGGTCACCCAGTCCTAAGCACCACCCCAGCATCAAGGGAGCTTCCCAGAATGCAAAGCCCAAGCCCAAGCCCCAGCCATAGCCCTGCACACATCTGGACCACCGCTGAGTTATGATTTAATGTCAGGCCCCTGCCTCCACCCACGTTCAACACCAGGATGGGCCACTGGACAGCGTTGCCACATCTTGAATGCACCCCTCAATGTC
>NW_007731539.1:5024-5686 GCF_000696425.1 Galeopterus variegatus
TTCAACACCAGGATGGGCCACTGGACAGCGTTGCCACATCTTGAATGCACCCCTCAATGTCCTTTCTATTAACACTCACGTGATCAATTCCTGCTTGAGATTTACTCCTAGGGAGAAAAACTGCCTCTAAAGATTAATAAGCATGCTTTCTGTTGCTGGGAAACACTTCAGTGTACCTCCCTTCTGGATTTAACTGTCAGAAAACTTAGGGCCAAATGCAATGCCCCAAATGTTGTAATCTGCTCATCTCGGGCCCNGTCAGAAAACTTAGGGCCAAATGCAATGCCCCAAATGTTGTAATCTGCTCATCTCGGGCCCCTGACCCCACCTAGTCCTTCTGCTTCCTCTGGATATGCCACAATGTTTTATCCTCCCATGTCTCCAGTCCCACTGGGCTTTTCCTGCTAAGTCCCCCACGTCCTCTTGGAGGTAAGAGTTAAACAACTGGGCCAGCAGCATCAACCACACACCTGACCCCTCCACCTGCCCAATGGCCTAGCATCCCTTGGTGGTCCTGAGCACTGAAGCTCCTCCCCACTGGTGTCGCCCCATGGTGGAGGAGGTAGCCTCTCCCTTTCCTATGGGGTCTGTCGCAGCCCCAGATGTCCACCATGTCCTAGAGGACAGGAGGCTTCCCAAGGGGACAGAAACTCCTGGCATCA
>NW_007731539.1:7442-8515 GCF_000696425.1 Galeopterus variegatus
CAAACACACACCTGTTCCTTCCTACTTTCCTGACTCCCACGGGTGGTTGAGAGTGAGAAGCTGGATGCCTGCCATGGGCCTATTTCAGGTAAGTCCCCAGTTAAAGCCCTCACCCCTTCACTGGTCCCCTGCTCTGCAGCCTCTGGGGGCAGAGAACTCTCTCCCTTTAAACATATCTGTTTATCAAAGAACTGCTTTGAGGGCTGACTCAGGCTGTGCTGGGGCTCTGCAGACACCCAGGAGAAGCCAGTGCACCCACAAGTGAAGCCAAGTTCTCGGTCCCCAGCCAAGAAAATGGGGCTGCCACAGGGCCAAGCTGGACAGTGGGGCTGGAAGCTGGGGCTCTCCAGAGGTCTCAAAGTCCCCTCCCCCAACCTCAATCGCAGTCCAAAGTTCCTGAGCTGTTGGGCTATGGATTTTCACAAAACCATCTTGACACGCCCACTGGGATGCCCAAAGCCATCAAGTCAAACAAAATTCCCATCTTCCTCCAGAGTGGTCCCTAGAAAGCANGCTGAGCACTGAGCTGACCTAAAGTCATTGAGATGCCTCGCAGGCCCACTGCTGCAGGCTGGTGGAGTTGTTCTCCTGTGAAGGTGAGAGGATCCCCACACAGAGCCATACTCAGGGCTGCCCCAAAGGTCCCCAGGGAGTTAGAGAAAGCGAGGAAGCCCCTGTGTGTTCGGAGCTTGGCTCAAGATGGAATCGTGGAGGAGACATTGATCCAAGAAGTCCTCTCCTCCCATTAGCCCTCTCACCAGAACTTTCCCAGCTTCCGGTGTCTAAAAGCTTTCCTCCCTGACCCTAATTGTCCATTGTTTAGAAAGAGGCTGGTGCTGACCATCTGGATGGTGCCCAAGCGGAGGGATGTGGCAGGTCAGGGCCTGGCCCAGGGCAGTGGGGATCCGCATGACCCTGGTTTATCTAATGTGAGCTCCAACAAGAGGTGCTATCCGATACTCCTTCAAGCCTTATCCCCTTCCATGGGGTCGTATGGGGTTGTCTGCCCCCCCAAACACACACCTGTTCCTTCCTACTTTCCTGACTCCCACGGGTGGTTGAGAGTGAGAAGC
>NW_007731539.1:10520-11003 GCF_000696425.1 Galeopterus variegatus
GGCCTTTATTGTGTCGACCCCCAGATGGTACTGACAAGTACATTATCTCAGCAATGCCTCTGTCCAGTGGCTCCCCAGATCCCTATATCAGGTCCTCTCATGGACACATGTGCGTGTGCAGGCATACGCACACACATACACACAGACACCACCTCCCTGCACCCCTTTTCCAGCACCCAGGCACTCCCCTTACCCATGCCTGGTTACCCCAGTCCTGATCCTCAGCTGGCTCCCTGACCTCTAACTTACTGACCCCTGGCAGACCTTCACATGAATCACAACCCAGGAACCTGTTTAAGGTGGGAGGCTTCCCAGGAGCACTTTGTTTTTTGGAGAATCAAAAGTTTAAGGACCCAAAGGAATGGCTCCCTGATGGTGGAATTTTTGGCATAGACAGGAGCAAGGAAGCTTCCTGGCTCAGGAGAGCCTGTCATGGTCCCCCTGAATCCACTCTGCCCCTCAAAAAGTTCCCTGCAGATGGCA
>NW_007731539.1:12997-13403 GCF_000696425.1 Galeopterus variegatus
ACATGTCAGGGGAACTGTAAATCCCCAGGCATGGCAGGAGTGCAGGGGACAAATGATGCAGGGATAGCAGATGAGGCTGAGATGCTGAGAGGGGTTGGCAGGGCCTAGATCACAAAGGGCCCTGCATGCTGGGCGAAGAGGCTTCTGTTTTATCCTGTTGGCAATGGAGGGCTATGAAAGGATTTTAAAGTAGAAGGATAACTTGCCTTCATTTCTGTGTTTAAAATGATTCTCCTGGCAGTTGTGTAGAACATATATTTGTATGGACAGACACTGAAGGCAAGGAGACTGGCTGGGGAGTTATTATGGAAACTAGGCCATGGATAGTAGATCACCTTCATCTATGTGCTGATTCTTATACATTGGAAGTAGCTGCCTGGGACACTGTGTTGAGAAGAGAAAAAGT
>NW_007731539.1:15320-15737 GCF_000696425.1 Galeopterus variegatus
CCTCTCAGTCACTATGCCTTCCCCCAGGTTCTTTCTGAGAACATTCTCCCTCTGAAGAAGCCGTGAGAGGTGGGGTGTCCAGGCTCCTGAGGAGGAGGGAGCAGGACAGGCTGGTGTGGGAAGGTGGGTGCTCTGGAGTTCCTGGCAATGTTTGCTGTGAGTTCACACATGTGTTTGCTTGATAATATTTCTTTATCCTATATGTCCAGGTTCTATATACTCTTCTGTGTATGAGATATATTTCACAATTGAAATCAAAGTAAAATAAGTTTAAAACAGGAGCAAAGGGGACAAGACCTATCAGACAAATCCTCTCTAAGCTGCCTGGTGTTCCCATTCTCTGTCCCCTCAGCTAAGTCAGTGGTTTTCCATTTGCACCTGAAGTGTTCATTCCAGACCCAAATCTTTGCAGAGAAT
>NW_007731539.1:16641-17284 GCF_000696425.1 Galeopterus variegatus
AACCTTCGCCTCCTGTCAGAGATCTTTTCTTCTTTTTCCTTCATACTCCTGCCCCTAGCCCACCACCCTTCCTCGGGCAAAGCTGGGGGGGCGGGGACCCCTTGGGTGACGGATGGGCCCCACACTGTTTTCACTTGTCATGCAGGCATATAGGATGACAGACCTTGAGAACTGGGCATTAATATTGAAGATTTATAGTCAAATCTGTCACGCCTGAAGGCACTTCCCCCAAACTTGGCTCGACCTGAAGGTCGCTTTTCCGAGGTGATAAGTGCAAAAAAGATGTCCTCACCCGCCCTCCTGGGCCCTCCCCTCCTGGGAGCCAAGAGCTCAGAATGCATAGCAGGAAAGAGAGAAAAGGAGGCAGGAACAGGAATTCTCCAAACCAGGAGTCTAGAGCACCCCCACCATGCTCCTGCCCTTCCTACTCCTCCCTCGGCACCATGACCCTCAGATATGTTCAAGCATGGCTGGCAAGTGCCAGGGAGGGCCTAGGAGGGTGGGGGGCAGAGCATGCTTCTGGGGCTGCTGTCGTGTCTGGCAGCCATCTGGCTTGGGGGGTGGTGAGGGGAAGAGAGAGCGATGACCCAGGCAACATGGCACTGCTCCAAGCTTGCACAGTTCAGACCAGCATCTAATTTCA
>NW_007731539.1:19219-20187 GCF_000696425.1 Galeopterus variegatus
CTGCTGGACCCTGTGTAGAACAAGCTGACAGGGTGGCATGCAGCAGGCTGCAGTGGCAGCTGGGGCCCCTGGCACTGTGGTGAGGGGGTGGGGAAGGCAGCAGTGCCAGCACCCTGGACTCCAGAGCCTGGCATGAGAGCGGTGCCATTCCTGGGTTATAGATGAGCTAAATTAACTGTGACGCTCATTAGCGGGAGCTCCTAATTAGTGAAAATTAATATTGGCTTTGATAAAGATGTTGGTGCCAGCTCCCCAAGACAGAGGCATTATCGACCTTGTCAGCNCTGTGGGCACTCCTTCCCACAGCTCACCTGACCCACCAGCAGTCATTCTGCAGGGACCTCCACCCACACACAGAGCTCCCTTGGGACCCCCAGGGAAAGCAGTCCTGGCGATGGCTAGCAGGTGGGCTAGTGAGATTGCCCCCCACAATAATTATCACTAATAGCGTTTGGCTTTTCTGTGCCCCAGTCAGTGTAACAAATGCTTTCGCATGTATTTAATGCTCTCAAGAATCCTGGAAATAAATGCTTTTTAATCTCCATTTTACAGATGAGAAAAACTGAGGCTTGGAGAGATTAAAAAACTTGCCCTGGGACATCTGGGTGCCAGGATTTGGACCCAGGCAGTCTGACTCACTGGAGCCATGCTTGTGACCTTGGTATTACCCTGCCCCTCTCCTTGGCCCCACCCCCAAAGAGGCAGTCTGGAGGCCAGCACACCACAGTACAGCCAGCATCCAACACCATGCCTGACTCACAGTAGGTGATCAACAAATGCTTATGGATGAACAAATTAATAAACAGAGGCTGCTCTGAGATCTTCCAGAGTGTTCATATTATTTACTTTTTAGATTTTCCTTCTCCACCCATTAATGCTTTCGACAACCTGCACTCCAGCTTGGGGTCACTGAGTAAGTCATTTCTCTGCCCAGGACAAACTCTCCAGACTAAATTCTAGAACACTGC
>NW_007731539.1:21173-22712 GCF_000696425.1 Galeopterus variegatus
CAAGGCAGCCCACAGCCAGCTCCCTGCACCTCAGCGCAGAGCTGGAGGTGGTCAGGAATGATTCTGACCACCACTTAGTAAGCACCAAATCCATTCCAGGCACTGTGGGTATGGGGAATAAAAACGTGAATTAGAAGTCATATCGAGGGCTGGCCTGTGGCTCACTTGGGCGAGCGTGGTGCTGACAACATCAAGTCAAGGGTTTAGATCCCCTTACCGGTCATCTTTAAAAAAAAAAAAAAAAAGAAGTCACATCGACCCTCAAAGCAGTTACTGCCTATTGAAGGAAATAAACACATACATGGATCATCTCCATGTAACATGGTAGGTGCTGAGCTGTATTACAGGCTGTGAGAATACAGAGGACACAGTCCGAGGAAGGAATTCCAGGAAGGCTTCCTGGAAGAGATGGATGCAGAGAAGGAAAGAGGAAAGGGAACCCAGGACAGGCACACCAGGAAGCAGGAACCACGTGCCCAAGGCCCTGAGGCAGGAAAGAGCAGAGTGCGGCAGAGGAGCGTGGGTTTGGGGAAGTGTTCATGTGGGCATGTGCTGAGTGGAGGTACCCTGGCCCTCCAGTGCAGCTGCCAGGGCAAGCTGGGTCTGGGCATTGGGGGCCCAGGAAGGTGGCTGGGCTGGGGACAGCGATCTGGGACTCACTGGCTTGAGGAGGCCAGGGGCTAATGGATGGGGAGATCCCACCATGGAGAGCAGGTAAGGGGGTCAAGGGACACATTCCTGGGAAGCACCATTGCTGAATGGGATGAGATGAGAAAGCATGGTCACAGAGGAAGGAGAGAGGCAGGAGGGGGCCTGACGAGTGCTGTTTTAGGTCATGGGTGGTGCGCAGGGTCAAACACAGGGGAGAGTCCCAGGAGATGAGGTCTGCAAAATGCTCACCGACTGCACAAGGTGAGAGCCACTGGCTGGCCTTAGTTTGTGCCGTGACAGCAGGGGCGTAGTGGAAGTAGAAGCCAGGCTGCCGAGGGTGGTGCCATAAACCAAGAGAGGTCGAGAGCTGGCACATGTACACCACCCCAAGAAGAAGCTTGGCTGTGCGACCCATAACATAAAAATTCTGCTCTTCAAAAGACGGTGCTGAGAGAAAACAAAGACAAGCCACAGACTGGCAGAAAGTATCTGCAAATCACGTATCTGCTAGAAGACTCAGATACACAGGTTTTTTATCTGTATATGAAGAACTCCCAAAACTCAACGATAAGAAATGAACAAGCCATTTTTAAAGATATGGCCACCTCACCAAAGTAGATATAAGGATGGCAAATAAATTTGTACATGAAAAGATGCTCAACATCATTAGTCATTAGGGAAATGCAAATTAAAACCACAATGAGATACCACTACACACCTATTAGAATGGCTAAAATTAAAAATACCTCCCATAACAGAGGTTGCCAGAGACTTGGGGGAAGGAAGAATGGGAAGCTATTTATTTAATGGGTACAGAGTTTCTGTTTGGGATGATGAAAGTGTTCTGGAAACAGATAGGGGTGATGGTTAATTGTACATTTAAAAATG